>NC_092212.1:29699171-29789720 GCF_043381705.1 Parasteatoda tepidariorum | reverse complement strand
CATCTGAATCTATATCTGATACCGAATATATGTATGCGTATATATATGTATGTATGCATGTATTTAATTAAATCATAAGTTACAACTAAACTACTAAACTAACGAGAGAGAAAAACTTACTGATATCAGTATCATACGTTAAAAAGAATATCATAATCTAGAAATTACGAAATAACTTTCTAAGAATCGGCATATGCCAACAAGCATTACAAATCAAATCGAAGTGAGCAAACGTTAATCATAAAAAAACTATAAAAATGTATATGTATGCAACAATACATTATAATGAATAAAAATAATTCCGCTAATATATTTTAGACTAAATTACGTGATTCGTATCATTGTCGGAATATAACACGTACATCACTTTATTCCAAATCACGTATTTTGTTATTTATCTCATTACTAGTAAAACTTAAGATTTACTAGTAATGGAGGGGTAAATCTTGAGTTTTACTATAATAAACTGCATTTAAAATCAGTAGATAAAGAAAAATTACAAAATTGTAGAAAACAGACTCATGAACATAGCGAAGAAAAAAAATTCAAAATAAAACAATAATTTGAATAAAGTAAACTTAATGCAAAAATTAGAAATGTCTAAAGGAAAAAAAATAGTCTTCAAAGTAATAAATAAATTTATAGTATAAAATTGAAGACTTTTTTTTTATTAATCATCTAACTATTAATTTTTATAATTAGAATATTCTACTCATAAATACTTCTTTTTAAAGGTTTATTTGACAATGAAATTCGTGAAGAAAAAAAAATAGACAATATAATGCATTTCTAAACTGTTTCAAATAAATCCGCGAAGCATTTAACAAACTAAAACTATAAAAAAAAATTGTACACTTTTTTATTTCAATTTTCATATTTATACAATAATCCAAACTGTGATAGTAATTTTTTACTTACCCTTTTCTTCCAACTTCAACGTAATTTTTCATTATAAAATTGAAAATAATCACTACAAAATTTCTTGATGCTAAAAACTTAACATAAATGTTTCGAACATTTAAACACCGGTCGCTTGAAAACAGAACAAAAAGTTTTCGTGTTTACGCGCAAAATTGAAGTAATTAATAAACATACCACACACGATGCCAATACTTTCTTCATAAACTTCTGTAACTTTTTAAACCTATCTACCTATTCAAAAAATATTCCCCTCTTTGTATGACTATTCATCGATATAAAAATGCTTATTCACCCTCAATTAAGAATTCTTTGATTTAATTTACAATTTCAACTGAAGATAAAGAATTTTTTATCGAAACATTTATTCACCTTAATAAAAACTTTTCTTCAGTAATATCCAGTATATGGATGGGTACTGCCATCTATATTCCAATACTGAAACTTTAAAAGTAAGTCGAAAACCTGCCAAAGAAGAAGTAAGATATCGTTTGAAAAATTTAATAATTTTTTAAATTTCAAGAAATTTGCTCTTTATTATAATTTCATATTGATATCCTTAATAATATTTCATAATCTGCGTCTTATTTATTTTCAATGATTCATTATGG
This sequence comes from Parasteatoda tepidariorum, assembly GCF_043381705.1. Taxonomy (NCBI): domain Eukaryota; kingdom Metazoa; phylum Arthropoda; class Arachnida; order Araneae; family Theridiidae; genus Parasteatoda; species Parasteatoda tepidariorum. The sequence continues at coordinate 29,788,191 of NC_092212.1, read as the reverse complement.
ATAAAAGTGCAAAATGAATGCCGCATTTTGTGTTTTGGACTTTTAGTTTGTATTTCATGTTTAAAAAGAGAAAAAAAAATAGAATTTATTACATTCAGAGCATTTCAATGATTATTAAGTAAATTATTAAAAACTTTAAAAACGAATCAGATGTTATTTAATAAAGTGTAGAAAAATTGTTTCACGCTAAGCAAAAAAGGCAACATTAAGAGAAAGACGACATTCTTTGAGAAAAAGACAACATTTCTTAAGCAATTTTCTTAAATAATAATTTTTTCCTTCCTTTTTCTTCTTCTTCTTTTTTTTTTTTTTTTTTTTTTTTTTTTTAAAAAAAAAAAGGTATTTTTTACATAATTTCTAAGTCATCATCCTCTTTTTCTAACTGTATTTCTTTCATAATTCTACGCAAGGAAAAGAAAACATTTCTTAAGCATTTTTCTTAAATAATAATTCTTTTTCTTCCATATTTTCTTCTTCTTCGCCTTTATTTTTTAAGGTATATTTTTACATTATTTCTAAATCTTCATCCCTTTTTCTAACGGTATTTTTTTCATCAATCTGCGCAAGGAATGGTTTAAGAAGAAGACAGCATTTCTTAAGCAATTTTCTTAAATAATAATTATTTTTCTTCTTTTTCTCCTTCCTTTTTTCAACGGTATTTTTTTACATCATTTCTATGTCATCATCATCTTTTCTAAAAGTATTTTTTTCATCATTCTGCGCAAGGAATGGTTTAAGAAGAAGACAACATTGCTTAAGCACTTTTCCTTAATAATAATAATAACAATAAAAAAAGTGTGAAAAATAACAGTGATAAGTAAGTGGATAAAAATAAAATGAATAGGTAAAAATAAGGTTTCCACGAGATTAATTGTTGTTATAATTAAACGATACTCTTTCTTACAGGTAATTGACTTGGGTCAGAGTCTGAATGACGATACATGGCACACAGTTCATATCCGCAGAAGAGGTCACAAAATGGATGTCCATCTGGATTCAGATTCCAAGAGCTATGGTGAGATTTCATGAAATAGAAATTAATATTTATTTCGATGGGTTCCTTTTATATAAAATACTTCTCTCAACTTTTATTGTTTTATTCCAGATTTAGGGGAAGTGGAATCGATGACTTTGGAGATCCAGACACTCCATGTTGGATCGGTTCACCCAGAACATGCGAAACCTGTACCAGACATGCCGAACTTCGTTGGACATTTGCAACATCTGATATTCAATAGAAAACATTATCTTGACATGGCCCATAGTGGACAAATTTCTCATTTTAAGGTAGGGGAAAGTGTTATGACGTGTCTGTCATATTAATCAAAAATTCTAAAAAGTTTTTTAAAAAAAGCAACTAAAAAATTTTTATAGTTTCTTGTAAAAATTTATATAGTTTCTTTCTATAGTTTTAATTTTTATACTCCCTTTCAGCATTAATTTACTGTCCAATTTATGTCCAATTTAATATACAAAAAAATGTTTACACATTATCCAATTGTCTTCGTTTTTCTACCACCAATGTTAAACATAAAATTTACATATCTTATATGAGATTTTTTTTTACTTAATTCCTTAACTGTACTATTGTGAATCTGACTCCGAAGATAAGGTAACTACCTAACTTCTAAACAATACGTTTTAGTTGTAAAGTAAAATAATGAAAAAAAATAATAAAACTTATGTCACACACAGGGCTGCCAACTTCAACGAATTTTGAAAAATATTTTGTCGAGTGGTACACAATTCAGGGAGCGTAGGCAAATTTTTCAACAAAAAATAAGCACTTTTCAAGCACTCAAAAAATATTTTTACACACTTTGAAAAATATCATAATTAGACAGGGTTGGCAAGTTTTAGACAATTGATGGTTTTATCCAGTTTTATTTACGGTAACAAAGACGATGGCGCGTCACAAACGATGAAATTAACAAGAGAAATGAAATTTTCTATCACTAATAGAGAAAAAATTTGGCAATGTTTAGTTGGTCCCCGTAATCAGCAAAAATTCGAGAGATTTTTCGATTCTATTACAGAGGGCGGAAAATGAAGTCTCAGATTGAGAATCTCTTTCAAAATGCAGCTGGGTTGCACATGAGAGTCAAAAATCCATACCACTGAATCCAGCTCAGTATACGCAAGTGCGGACCCGCAAGTATTTCATCAATCATGTAAAACAAATGGTGCTTTCATACACTACAGACCGGTGGTACGCCGAAATAGATTGGGGTTGAATTAATTGTGAAAACATTGAATAGGACAATGTATTTTTGCATAATTTGTGGCGAAAATCAACATGGTAAAGAAAAATATCCCATTTCTTAAAAGGGAAAACTAAACACTTCTTAAAAACATCCATGAAAAAAGCACCTTTAAGGGCTTTTAAAAAAACAAAAATCGAAAATAAGCACCTTTAAGCAATTTTTAGAAATGCTACGTACCTTGCAATTAAAAAACTATCAGAATCTTTTGACAATTTTGTCAACGTTGTAAAAGCTTCATCGCGAGAAAACTGGAAAAAAGTAAGGTTTGATATGAACTTTTAAGTCATGTATATGTAATGGTGTGGAAAATAAATTTAAATCAAATTTATATAACAAAGAAAAATACACTAAAGAATAATCTTAACTACCACTAAAAGAAATTGCCCCAAAAGGGTTCAAAGTTGGCAACCATGCAATCAAAACAATTATGCAATTGTTCTGGTTCTATAAGGAAGCCCCATCTTGAGTGAAGGAGAGAATTATAGAGATGTAGTAGAATTAAAAACAATTTACAACAAGGAAGGAAAATTGACCCTTTGAAGATGACCCTTTGTAGCTTCAGTTATGTGACAAATGGTATGATAAAAAATGGTGACACAATGTGCAGAAAATGCCTTACAAAAGTCAGAGTTTTACGTTTAAATAATCAAACTGTAGTTATAATTTTAAAAACATCAGTATGTGTAAGTGAATTGCAAGCACAATTAAGCTAAATTTTCGAGTAAATCATATGACAATTGAAGGAAAAACGTGTTTGTGAATCGAAATGACGCTGTTCTACTGCAAAAAGAAAAAAAACTCTGTTCAAAATCAGCAAGAAAAAAAAACGCTGCTACAAATATGCAAGCAAAAGAAACGCTATTTCTTCAAGAAGAAAGAATCCAGTTCTAAATCTGTGAATAAGAAATACATTGTTCTAAAACTGTAAGTACGAAAAACGCTGTTCTAAATATAAATTAAGAAAAAAACGCTATTCCAAATAAGCAACATGAAAAAAATGCTGTTCTAAATTTGTGTGTAGTAAAAACGCTGTTTTGTCGGTTTAAATTAGCAACGATTTTATTTCATCCATAAGCACTATATTTTTCTTATTTATTTGAGCTTTAACTTTTAGGACAATGTTCTCAAATTTATCTAATATTTAATATTAATGTGATATTAATAATTTTTTGGAAATTCTTATTGATGAACTTTTAATTTATCTTAAATATTTAAGTACTCCCTTCTTGAGATTTTTAATTAATGAGAGGGACTACGCCAACTATGCACATACTTATTTATGTTTTTTGTAAACAAATTTTAACGTAATGTATAAAAATTTTATGTGTTAAACTTACATGAAATAAATGTTTTATAGGTTACTGCAAAATTTGGAAAGAAAGAAAATATAGTACATCACCCCGTCACGTTCAAGTCTAAGTTTACGTTCCTCGGCTTGCCACAATTGAGAGCTTATTCTACGTTGAATCTCTATTTCCAATTCAAAACCATGGAACCGAATGGTCTCATACTGTACAATGCGGGTAAAGGACAGGACTTTATTGCGGTGGAGCTTATTGATGGGCACTTGCATTACGTTTTCAATTTGGGTGATGGACCACGTGGAGTGAGATCAAACACGAAGACAACATTGAACGATAATCAGTGGCATGCTGTCACCATTGGAAGACCATCACTTAACCAGCATACCCTCATGGTTGACGACATGATTACGAAGGTAAGATTTAACCCCTTAACGATCGGTTAATTTTCAAGGAAATTGTCATAAAAGTGCCTATTTTTTGACTTTTGTCTTTGTATTACGTATTTGATTAGTGCTGGCATCTAGTTTAAAATAAACTAACTATCTACAGTTACCTTAAAAATATCCTGGTACTGCCATCTGGTGTGTAAAATGAGAAATAAAATGTTTTCCAGGCAAAAGAAATGAATTAGTTTTATTCTTATTGCCTCGTTACTACTGAACACTCCAGCCCGTCAATCACGGGAACGAGAAATAGAGGGCGAAACCTCACCCCGTCATTTTCACAGGAGCGAGAAGGAAGGGGTTAAAGAGTTTGATCATTCAACAAGGGAAAGAATTCAAATTATTTCAGAACTGTCACTAACCTTCTAGAAGCGAAGGGCTTCCACGCAGCGTTATTAAGCCTGTTTTTCCAAAGAGCTGTTGTAGCAAGAAATTATGCTTTTTTTTTTTTTNTTTTTTTTTTTTTTTTTTTTTTTTTTTTTTTTTTTTTTTTTTTTTTTTTGAAAAATTACTTTAACATTGCGTAATGTAGAATCATAAAAACTTGCAAGAATTGAGAATTATGTGTTGGTATTGATAATTTTCATCTAGGTGGAAAAACCTCGCCAAATTGGCAATTTTTTAAAAAAATAGTTCAATAATTTTTTTTTTAATATTTAAGTTATGTGTCCGTTCTTAAGCCCAGATTATTCCTTAAGGTAAAAATAGTTTATTTAAACTTACAGCTTTGCCTCAACTGTAAGGCACTTAAACTGTTCACTTTTGTTTATTTATTTCATTCTATTTTATTTTATTTATTTATTTGTTTTTGGTGAAAGTGCTTTGAAAAACGTTGTTAAAGTAGGCTTCCCAGATCACGTAAAAGATTAACCAGATTTTATGTAAGCCAACTTCTGTCGGAAGACATGTAAAAACAAGAAAAATTAATTAAAACACTTGCAAATACGTCAGATAGACCGTAATCCCGACCCATACTGGATATTTTTCGAACTCGTATCAAAAATAAAGTTTAGAAAAGAGTATGCTCATTAAAAGCCGCAAATTAATATTTAAAGAAGAACGAGACAAAAACACTACTGAAATATGTGAATCATTAATGAGGACGATGAAATGAAAGACATTAAAGCCAATTTGTTTGCCTGGAAACGTTAGACTTGAAGTCATTAAAAGTATCTAAAATCTGTTTAAAAAAAATCTCGTGCAACAGAAAACAAAAAGGAAAAAGTTATTCCCCACTGTTATTAATTTGCCTACGACGTATGCACTATAAAGCAACATACACTTCACTAGCCTCGCAATATGAAATTATTTTTCATTTCCAATCTATAATTCATAATTATGAATTAACTCCATCTTTGCAGGTGAACAGCCCAGGACCAAATACTCATCTAGATCTTCAGGGACTGTTGTACGTTGGTGGCGTTCGAAGATCAATGTATTCCACTCTACCAAGGCTCCTGCATTCCAGGCAAGGTTTCCAGGGCTGTCTAGCTTCCTTGGACCTAAATGGAGAAACTGGTGACCTTATCAGAGACGCGCTCATACCGTCAACTTTAGTCTCAAAAGGATGTGCAGGTACGGTATTGACTGCAATTACGACACGCAGAGTTCTTCGTGAAATGTAACAGTTTTATTTTATTTTATAACCGTCGTTGAAAAGCCGACCTAATTTTATGGGTTTACGAGTACTAATGTTCAACTCCGTAGCCTTGTAATTTTGAACCCAATCCAGAAGACAAGGGAACTCCTGGATCAAGTAGTGGGAGAAATTTGCCTTCGAGGAGGACTTCTTGAAGGAGCTAACCCGCATTTGCGCTACATGGAGAGGAAGACCACGAGAATCTTCCACGGTTAGCACGGTTAGCCTGACGGTAAGGGGACTCTAACCCATGATCCGTCTACCGCTGAGGATATTTCACGTCAGTACTGTGGTCGGTGCAAGCCGAATGCGGAATTCGTATCGACTGGGATTCGAACCCGGTTCGCCTCATTGAAAGGCGAACGCTCTATTCCCTGAGCTATCGCGGCTCTGTTATAATTTGTAGAAAATCCATGTTAACGCTAGTAAGAATTTCCTTATTTTAACACATTGCTGACCGACAAATTTCTGAAAATTACCTCATGTGTCCGGCTATTGTTTTGAAAGCGGATATGGAAATAAAACAATTTAAATAAACTTTAAAAAAATTTAATTTTTAATGCCGTATGATAAAAAGTTAACAATCAGCTGGTACACCACAAGTTTTGCAAATATATCGGGTTTCGTAAAGTTATAATGAATTGGTATAGAATTAAATAGTAAAACTGGAAAAGTAAGGAAAATTTCGCCCACTTTTTAAAATAGTCACCACGAGATCACTGCTAACGAAAACACCAGTTAACTCGTGACCGGTCAGCAATGTGTTAAAAATACCACTCAGAGGACTCGTAGAACAGAGTTTTCACACAGCTATTTCTTTACAAAATAACACGTAGTGGTGGCCAGAAATCTATGAAATGGTTTGACTCATTTTCGCAATAAATATTAAATTTTTCTAAAACTTGTGAGGACCCTGAACCTATAAATGCCTTAAGTCAGACACTATGTAACTTTTCTTGGAGAATATGGTTAAATAACAATTTATTTAATTGTTATTTTACCATATTCAAACAAAACAGTCAAATTACCATAAATAAGATGGTATTCAAACTGTTAACTGTGAGAAAAACTGTCTATTAACTGCTTTCACTTAATACGGTTAAGCAACTAGAATTTCATTGCACTAACTAGACCCACCTAATGAAATCACTTAGTTCTTGGTAGATGGGTACATATTATAGCTCAGAGGGCTTATCTGTCAATCTCATGATCGATAGAACGGGGGTTCGAGTCCAATCGTTGACACCACAATATTTCTTCCATTCCCTTCAACGCATGAAGAGTTTCCAGTGTCCTGATTTGTGTCCCTGGGCTGTTAGAATACGATACTCTCATTCACGCATAGATGGCTTCATCATACAGCTTTTAAACTATATCTCTAATGTTCAGTTAAAATTCTCTTTTACGGTTTTGAAACCATGCGAGTTGTAAATGGTTTTCAAAAAAGTGCATAGTTTTGTATTTGTGGTGTTTTTAACCATACTAGTTGTGAACGATTTCAAAATCGTAAAGGTAAAAAATTTAAAACTCTCATATCGAAGAGGTTAACGAAAACTGACTACCACTATTATTTTCCTACGCCTGTGGGAACCCTGGTTCGATTCTACGCAAAGCCTTCAATTAATTAACACGATGTTATTTACACATAACAAATATAAATTTGTTTATAAAAATCAAACTGTTCTTTCTTTGTTATGATAAATATAATTTCATTCATACATATGAAATGTAAATGAATTATTTAATATCTCTTTCTTTTTCCCCCCCAAAATTAGGTCCCATAACAAAGTGCAGCCATACAGCTTGTGCCAATCACGGAGTGTGCGTACAAATGTGGAACAGTTATGCCTGTGACTGTGACATGACATCTTTCTCGGGGCCCATTTGTAATGATGGTAAAGAAAAACAAATTTATACTTTTTTTTGTTTTTCGTAATTTTATGTTGTTTTTTTTATTCATTGAGTGATGAATGGTTGTGTATTATATGTGTAGATGGATAATATAATTAATTATATTGAATTGATCAACTTTCATAAAATTGTGAATTTCTACATAATGGTAAAGTTATAGTACTATGTTATTTCAATTTTTCAGCTAATTTTTTTTCTTTTCATATTTGATTCAGAGAGCATTTCGTACGAATTTGGTCCAGGAACGGGACTTATAACTTTTGCTTTCCCCCCGGACAAAATGCCTGATACCAAAGCAGATCTAGTTGCTCTTGGATTCATCACAATGGCTGATAATGGTGTCCTAGTAAGAATAGATAGCGGTACTTCTAACGACTACATGGAGTTGGAGATAGTAAGTCCTATCTATTCTTCTTCTTCTTTAACGTCACTTTACTTATACTTAAAATGCATTTTTGAAAGAAACTAACAGAACTCAAAATATGCGTTTAAAGATATATTCATGAAATGTGTGCTTTAAAATATGGATATAGTTAAAAATGAGCTTTGGAGGAAAATGACATATTCTTGAAATGCGCTTTTGACGTAGCTCATAATGTGTAATTGAAAACGTTGACAAAGCTAAAAATGGGCTTTAGCGAAAAGGACATGTTCTTGAAATGTGAGCTTTAAGATATTATCACAACGCGTTTAACATGGTTTTTCAAGCTCTTTCGTCAAGGAAAATAACATAGTTTAAAATAATTTCGTCAAGAAACATATATAGTTTAAAATTATGGCGCTTTACTTCAAGTGTGCAAGGCACTAAAACTGTAAAGGTTACAGTTTTAGTGCCTTGCACACTTGAAGCAAAGCGCTATAATTTTAAACTACGAGGCGCATCCAGAAAGTAAGTCTCCCTAATTTATAAAAAAAAACGAACTCGCACTTTCAGGAACATATTTATTGGCAACAAGTACAACAATGTCTCAGCTATTTTTCAACATAGCCACCACCAGAATTGAGACACTTGTCGTATCGTGGGATCAACTTTTGTATCCTTCTGTCGTAGAACTCTGCCGCCTGTGAATAGAACCAACGTGTGACAGACGTCTTCAGTTCTTCGTCGCTGCCAAAACGCTCACCGGAGGACAGGAATTTCTTGAGGTGCAAGAAGACGTGAAAATCACTGGGAGCAATATTAGGGCTGAAGGGTGGATGATCAAGCAACTCCCAGCCAAATTCCGTCAGAACAGCTGCTATACGCCATGCCGTATGTGGACAAGCAGTGTCATGGAGGAGCACAACACCTGCAGTAAACATTCCATGACTCTTGTTTTGAATGGCAAGTCACAATTTCCGCAGTGTTTCGCAGTAACGGTCACAGTAACGGTAGACATCTGTCACACACTGGTTCCATTCACAGACGGCAGAGTTCTATGACAGAGGGATACAAAAGTTGATCCCACGATACGACAAGTGTCTCAATTCTGGTGGTGGCTATGTTGGAAAATAGCTTAAACATTCGTGTACTTGTTGCCAATAAATATGATTCTGAAAGTGTGAGTTCTTTCTTTTTATAAATTAAACTTACTTTCTGGATGCGCCTCGTATATATACCATCTTGGGGTGAAAAATTATCCGGGCTTAAGAACGGACAAATAATTTAAATATTTTAAAAGTCATTAAACGTTTTTAATATATCCAATTTGGCGACATTTTCCCACCTAGATGAAAATTATCAAAATCACTACCTTATTCTCAATTTTTGCAAATTTTTATGAGCTCAGACAATGCAGCATTGGGGTAAGTTCACAAATTTTAAAAAATTAAACCACAAATGCTTTTCATTTTCACAAAACTGTGACTTTTCTCCAAATGAACGTTTTGTGCCTTTTTCAGAATAAGCATAGAGAGCGCTGGTTTTAGATAGTGGGTTGTGCATGAACACTTATGTGATAAAAGTGACTGTCGGTATTGACTTGTACCAAGTGGTTATTTCTTTTTGTCACCTACCACTTTAACTTTAAAAATACACTGTTGAGATACGAATATAAATATTTATATTATTAAGATATTTTGGTGGACAGAATTCCCTTGTTTATATAGAATAATACTTTATAATTATACACTCGTATTTCCATTTTTTTCTTTTTGTTAAAAAGGAGTCATCTTTTTAAAAGGACACTGGGCAGGGTTGAATAAAGTGACTAGACATGATTTGAATACTTCATGTGTGACTCCATGATCAATCTACTTCATGGAGCCTTCGTATGTAAAAATTAAGTAAACAGAAATTTGCTGAATTAGACTAGTTTAACTTAACTTTAGTTTAATTTAACTATTTACAGAAAATGCGATTCTAATCAAGCCATTTAATTAAGTATGTTTAACACTCTGATAATTAAGCTATTTAACAACTATTTTATTAATAATGCTATTAAACAATCAATTTTTTTTGACAACGGCTGATGGTTATAATTAAAGTTACGCACGATATTTTCAAAATTGGACACATGTTTAATGTTATGACAAACTCAAATTTTTCATGAAGCGCAAATGCTGCATCTGGTAAACTATAATTAAGTTAAACAGAGCATATAACGTAATTACTTACACCTGTCCAGAGATAATTGTTTTATGACAAAGTTTGAATAAATAGATTAAGAATGGAGAGACCATGGAAAAAAAAGTGACAAAGAAAAGACAGCGATTCATCTAGAAATTAATCAGCCAGAAGGTAGGCTTAGGGAAAGAAATATTTCTTCTTTATGGCATGTCTTTTTTCTTTTTTTTTTTTTNTTTTTTTTTTTTTTTTTTTTTTTTTTTTTTTTTTTTTTTTTTCTTAGTGACAAAATTTTTACACGCATAATTACAAATATATTAGAAATAATAATTTAGATCCTTAAAATATTTCGCTTCACAAGTATTCAAGCAGATGATTGAAGGAAGGGACTTTTAGAAAAAACTTCCCATTATTTTTTAGAAGAATTAGTAATTGTTTGGTGTTCTCTGAATTTAGATAGAAGTTCATCCGTTTTAATTTTCACACTTCAAAACTATTAAGTATCTGCCGTTTTTAACACTTTCTGTCGAAAAACCGCACTTTGGTCTGTAGATAAGTAGCGATATAACATTTTATTTCACGATTGTAAGCAAGAACTATTTGACAATGTAAACCTTTAATATTATTAACCTCTTAATCAGGGACCGATCAAGACAAATTCAGGCCCAAGGCCTACCGAATTCTCCGGGCCCCTTAAAAAAGATTTTGAAATTAAATTACTGAAGTTTACATAATATTTTGAGTAATTAGTTCTAACAATATAAAAGAATCTATTGAACAACATAATTCAAGATAAACATTCTAAGAAATTTTGAAAGCAGGTAATTAAAGATTATTATTCTAAGATGAAGTTTACGAATCTATAAATTAAAGGAAAATATATAACAACAAAACAATGTTATGTCAAAATAAAATTAGTTTGGTGACCACTAACAATTGAATAATACTTTTATTGTAAGCTGTAATTATTTTTCATTTAGTACTTAAAGTAACACAAAGCTATACCACCTTCCATTAGACTTTTTACTAATTTTAAAGGCCCCTCAAAAATGGCGGGCCCTAGGCCCATGCCTATAGACAGGGACAGTATTTCACCCCGCCTCCTTCCAAACGCGTTCCAAACATTTTTTCGAACGAACCATTTCAATGGCATTTCCTATGTGAATTTAAGACGGCAAGATTTTTAGTTTATTATTGAAATAAATAAATTTATATAGCGCTTCTAAGGGACATATTCCTAATTTATGTAGTTTTCATAATATGGGATATTCAGTAGATTTTATGAGTTAAGTGCATTAAATGCTATAAAAAAAGTTTCAAAATGGTTATCTTTAATTTTGATCTATAAAAATTTAAGCGTCAGTACTATTTTTAACTCTTGTTTCATGTTTATAATAATGTCTTATTTTATTTAGAATTTGTTACATATTCTTAACCTACATCTAATTTTTTTCTTTAGTTATGGAAAGGCATGCATTGTTTTAAAACGTTCAGAAATGAATTTTTAATCTATAATTAGATTGTATTTATCAATACTAATGTCTGTTTATTAAATTATACCTGATGATTAAATTTGTAGTTATTGTAAACTTTGTTTGCTTAAGATTTTCTGATTATTGCTGCTAATTCTCATAAGCTTTAGTTTTTAACTATTAAATAGGAATAAATTATGTAACTAACTTATTTAATATGTATACATATAGTTAAATCTGCACAGAGTTTTAGTTTAAACTCAGATTTATTTTGACTTGAGATTTTTTCTTGTTTGTATTTATCAGTTTTTAACAGTAGTTTTATGCATTAATTTTTTGAAAAAATTAAGATACCTTATTATTAAATAATTAATATTAGATTATTTCTTAACGTAACTAGTGTAGTGCTATGTTAAAGTGTAGTGTTATGTTAAAAGGGTCAATACTATGTATAGTTTCCAGAATTTTAATATATAGAATAGCTAAATTATTTTAGAATTTTAAATTTCTAATTTTCATTTTAAAATGTGAGAGGAACAATTTTTTTTAGGTGTTATATATGAATTTATCTTAAAATCTCAGATTCCTATTTTATTCGATAAGAAAGTGCAACATGAATTTTTTTAGAATTCTTTAAAACATACTTATCCCATACATAAACTTTTATTTAACATTCATATTTATTAATCTATGTATTCACATAGGTGTTTAAATTTTACTTATTTAATAATATTAATTTCGCATGCATTTCAAATAAATATAATTCAAATTTTTAAGAAATTTTTTAATTTAGAAACTTAATTCTTTAATGTATGTATGCATATTTAGTTATACAGCTTTTATTTTGGCAAATGTTACTGTTATCACTTTTTATAGAATAAAATTTGCATTTGACAGTCTAAATCAAAATTTTTTAAATTACCTTCATAGTAATATTCTATTTGTTGCAGTGAACGTAACATTCAAGTCATCCATATTTATTTCATAATTTGGTTGTAAATATGTTTTAAGACCTGTCAACTCTTTTGTTTATATAATTTTTTTTTTTTTTTTCTTCCTATCATTTTAGTAAATTTACCAATTAATTTGAGCTATTTTAAAAACGTGTATCTAAAATGCTTTATAATTTTCACTAATTTATCTGACTTTATTCATGCTTCTTACATAACTTTTTAATTTGTTTTAAAATTCTCATAATTATTTACAATTAATAAGTTGTCTCAATATTATAAAAAAAATTGATTTAATATAATATACATATTTTAAGAAAAATTAAACATAAATTAGAAATAACTTTTTCCAAATAATAAAATTCACAAATTTCCGATTTCCAGATTATAAATACAATTTATATGGTAAATATTAAATACAAATTCTCTCAATCATATATACAAAAAGTTTTCATAATCATTTACAATTAATAAGCTACTCCAATTAATATCATAAAAAGAGATTAACATAATATTAATATATGCAACACTTTTTCTTGCCATTTCAGTGGTTAAATTCGACTCTATATTAATAGATTCAAAGATTTAGTTGTCCCACTTTTAACTACATGAGAAACGCCATATTGTTTGCTCCGTTCAAAACAAAGTTTGGAACGTGGAGAGCTAGTGACATCGTTGATGACGTAGGACTAACCCTGTCTATTGGGCCAAGGCGATAACCAGGCCCTGCTCTTTATGGTTGCATAGTTTTGAAGAAAACGATCAAAAAAGTGCCCTAATCCTAAAAATTATATAAAACTAAATGTATGTACATGTACAGGGGTTGGACAAAAATATGGAAGCACTTCTATATTAACTCTAAGTAAACACTCGTTCTTTTCGCTGGAATTGTGTTGGAAAAAATTTACGTGGCCAAAATGTTGGAACATTTTAAAAGATCGTGATTAAAGGTTTTAAAAGAAAAAAAGTTAAATTAAAGCTTTTTAAATTAGATTAAAGCTTTTAGATGTCATTTTCACCAATGCAAAATAGAGATCGACCAAAATAAGGAGATGAAGTAAAATAACCTTTTGTTTAACACGTTCACGCCAGGGTGATCCACCGGTGGGTCACGCTAGATTGTCTCATCAGGCGGCTCATCGGAGTAAAAACTGGTAACAAATAAATTTCATTTTTTAGTTTTTTTCCGGGAATAATAAAAATCCATAACTACCAATTGTTTTTAACGGATGCAATTTTTATATTGAATTGCTTCTTTTCAGTGAAAAAAATTCCTTATAGTGAATTGTTATTGTTGAGAATAGATTAACTCCTCCCGAATATTATCAAATATTGAAATAGTTCTTCTTCTAGTATTTTCTCTTTTCCGTCCCGCTTTCAGGCGCAGCACCCGGCGTGAACGTGTTAACTGAACAATTATGAAATCATTCGATAGATGCTGAATATAGGCAATAGGCGCGAATTGACACTAACCGATTCATCTAAATTAGAGTAGTCATGTACTGGAAGTTATATAAATTTAGAAAAATAAAATCCACAGAAGAATTCTGTAGAAATAGAAAAATTTTACGTTGAATTATTGGGTTTATTTCATTAATCTAAAATTTTTATATTACTAATAATAAAAAAAATTTATTATAGTGGTATTAATAATATAACAATTTTCTTTATTTTTATCCACAGCAGAATTCTGTGGAAGTAGAATAATTTTCGTTCATAAATTTAATTTATTTCAACGAACTGAAATTTTTATATTAAAATAAAAAATATATTATTATAGTGGTACTAAAAGAAGAACTAAACTTTTTTTATTTTCATGCGATCATTTTGGTCGACATAAATTTTGCATGGGTAAAAAGAACACTATTTCTAAAAGCTTCAAGCATAATTTTTTAAATTGTTCCATCAGTTTTCTCAAGCGAATTCTTTCTAAAGTTAGAAGTACATCCATATTTTTGTCCAAACCCTGCATGTGTTCATTTTTGGGTTAATCCCAAATATATGTTTAATGAGTACTGACATCTAGTTAAAAAATAAACTAATAGAAGTCTAGTTCTTTCCTAAGTCTAAGTAGCTAAAAATTTATTTTTTTTCTTCAGAAAATATTCAACTTTCGCAACGAAATATTCAATCTTATTCCTAATTTAACTCCTGTCCACAGGTAGATGGAAACATATTTATGGTTTATAATATGGGAACTGAAGACCATCCTATTGGGGAACACAGTGTTCATGTAAATGATGGACAGTATCACGTGGTCCGTTTTACACGCTCAGGGCCGAATTCGACCATTCAAGTAGATGACCATAATGTGAGAGTTAAACAACCACCAGGTAAGTAATCATCTGATTATCAAATTCAAGATATAAATCAATATTTAGTCTGCAATCAATTCAAGTAATCATTTTACTTAATTTACGATTATTAGGACTATAATATCAGCATAATCGAATAGTATGTTATTAAAATATATTGATTTGATTTTGCTACAAAATTAATATAAAATATATACTTTAAAAGCAATCTGGAAAATACCCAAACCTATTTATTATGATTACAATAAAGAAAAATAGAGCTAGAAGGTGATGTTACTTCGATAAAAGTATTCAGCTGTGCAGCTTGTACAATGGATAATGAAAGATTCTTTGTGAAGCAATAATGAACCTCATTTTGATAATTTCCATTGCTGGAAGAAGAAAAAATTGTGTCGAAATTTACTCGTTTAATATATAATTGGTTTGATTGTAAACGTCGCTGTAGATTACAAGACCCACAGCTACCAACTTTTACGATTTTTTCTAAAGATTTTTTATAAAAAATTTTGTTATAGAATTTTTTTAGGAAAGAAAAGAGCAAAAGCATTAAAATAACTATCAATATTTTTAAGTTTCGTCAGTACTTGACCCCGTCCGTCATTCTATTTATTTATTTATTATCACACATACATATACAGAATTGTGTGCTCTTTATAAATTACGGCTTAACCCTAGTAAACTTGAACATCAAGTACAAAAAATTAAAGAAGGACAACACAAAGATACATCTGGAGTTGGGGGGAGGGGATTCAAACCCGCTACCATCACGCTGTAGAGTGTTTGTTGGATCACTGAGACTACTCGGCCAGGGAGGCCCCACACACAACCACGACAACATTTTCTGGGGTTTTCTATACATTTTCGTGTACATTATTAATTAATTATTTCGCGTTGGTTTAAATTAGTTTTAAATCAACATTTTTCAAACCCAGTATCACTCATTACGGAATAAAATTTGCTAACGTTAAAAAAAGGTACCTTTCCCTCTCCGTACCACACTCCTCAACCATCCGTGGAAGTATTCTGGCTCTAATACCACCGAGAACATTACATTAAATGCCTGGTTAAAAAAAGTTCCATAATTTCAAGGAAGCAAATTTTTTTTACTGATTTTTGCAGTTGAAACTTTTGTGTAACCTATAAAACCAATCATATAAGGTGTGCAAAAATAGAGTATGATTTTTTACCTGCCATTAAAACTTTGCCCCACGCTTCTCTTTGTATACATAGCGCTCCATAATCCATATATGTTATTTTTAAATTTTTTGTTAAAAAGAGAGTAAAAAAAAAACATAGGCATTTGGGGTTGCAAATTAGTATCTACTCGAGGAAAAAACAAAACACGCTATCGAGATGTGTCGAATTACTAGTGAAAAGGGCAGAATGAAAACATTAAAACCAGTTGGTTCGACTGATAAACATGCAGGTTTGGATCATTTCAGTTCTGCCTTTCTCAGTCATTATTTCATAAATTTCGATTGTCTTTTTATTTATTTATTTTTTAAATATTGACAGCTAATGGTCATAGTTTTTGTCTTTATTTTTAACAAAGATTCTAAAAATATATATTAAAGGTGTTAATAACAACACGCTGTACATCATGATATATCCAATGAAACTAAATTTTACGTTGACCTATAAACTGTTTGGACAATTTTGAGCTGAATTAGAATTTATTTCATTTATATAGGGCGTCAGCTGACAGTCTTCAACAGCCATTCAACAATTCAAGTAGGTGGAAAAAAGAATCCCCTAAGAGGTGGCATAGAAAGACCTTTCCAAGGTATCATATCAGGTCTAGTGGTCAATGGTGATCGAATACTGGATATGGCTGCAGAGGATGACCCCCGGATATCAGTGCAAGGAGATGTAGAGTTACTAATGTCCTTACCTCTAAGTCTTCAACAGAGATCAGTGCCGCAAGACCACCATCAAATGCAACAGGTATGGTCTCACACTGGCACGCATTTAAATAAAGTTCTATTCGTAATTATTTTTTTTAAATATATTGTATCTGCAAAGTTCTACTTGATAGTAACTTAACTTTCACTAATCACTACTCTGTCCAGTTTGGTCCTTCCACTAAACCCGGAGTGCGCAAGCGTGAAGTACGTATAGTCCAGCTTTCACGAGAACTCCTCTAGACTATAAGTCTGTTGCTATGGGAACAAGAGTAAGACCGTTCCCAATGATGATAATTTGAAGAATTGACATGACTCTCTTTACCTATATCATAACGAAGAGATTATCTTCTTAGGGATGGGATGGGATGTCACGGAAGGTAGCCGTGACCACCCTAAGATCTTCATTTTCGGCAAATTTCGTCTAGCCATTCATCATATTTACGAAAATCATATTTTTAGAAAAACTCAATTCAGTAAAATTGTAATTTTTTGAGGTGTCGTTCTCTTATGTCTGAAGATAAAATAAAAAAAGAATGAAAACTTTAAAAAAAAAATGGTTTTTCTGCTTCTTCATTATGTACTCAAATTAGAGTACACCACGCATACACCAACAAATTAAGATAGCTGCAAATCAAAAAGCATTATGACATTCTTGTATTGTAGAGATGTTTTCCATATTAACTCAAAAATATTAAAGACTGCACATCAATGGTTCCATTCAAGTTCTGCCTTAAATGTACACTTAAGAATGACTCTGAAACAACTCAAAAACTCTTTTTAATTCAAGCTCATGAAAGAGCCGCTCAGAAGGCAAAGCGATTAACAATACACTTAATTGATGCTGCTTCATTTTCAAACTGCTCTCACTATGTTATGTTCAAACTTTTAATGCACCTAATCTCATTATCTTATGATACTATAAAACTTTGAAAACATGTGGAATCTGATCACATCTAGCATAGCTGCTATATGAATGTGGGCTGACTTTCAATACAAGGTGTTCTGTAATGTTCATCTTTAACATATATTTTCAGAAGCTTTTTCAAGAAATAAATTTTAAAAAAACTATGAGCATACAAGAACGCTGTAGGAAGATGTCGAATCACTCATGAAAAAAATGCGAGGAAAACTATCAAAATCTGTTTGGTTTAACCTGATGAAACATTGGGGTGTTTCAAATAAACGCCGTTCAACTCAAACAAACAGATTTTGATTTTTTTTTTTCAGTCCAATCTTTCTCAGTTTTGGTTCTGAAATTTCAATAGTATCTTTCTTTTTCCCTCTCTTGCATATTAATTTGCGATTCTTTATGTGTATACTTTTCCTCGCTATACTTTTGACAGGGATTCTAAGAGTAAATATTTTTACAACAAACTGCTTAGAAAATTCAAAAAACAAAATAAAAATGTTCTTGCCAATGAACCCAAACAAAACAGAAAAAAGTAAACATGTTTCAATCATTTAAAAAAAAAAAAAAAAATATTGGAAGTTTTAAGTAATTGTCGTTTTATTAAACATCAAAGAGTTTCTGTTGTTTAAATGTAGTCTACTAGAAAATTATGAATAATAATTCTTTTTTGCACTCTGCAGCATGCAGGAGCCTCTCCAAATTATGAAGGTGATGATTTGGTCTACTCAGGAGGTGGTGGTTCTGGCTGCTGGGATGACGAAGATGATTGCGGAGAAGCAGAATCTACACCAGGTAAAACACGTATGTCAAACTATTACCTTTTCCATTAGTACACAAACTATACTAACTTATTATACTTGAAAATATAAAAACTTCATTAGCTTCAGAAATTATAAAGGTTGACAGGCTTCGAACGTTCGAAAAAAAGGTGCCCATTCTCAAGACCCATCAGACGTGAATAAAAAAAGCATAATAGATATGAAAAAAGAAAACATTAGATTGCCAGCGAAAAAAGAAATAAAGGTGAATTACAAAACATAAAAAACCACGGTAGCAGAGGAGAGTTACGGTGGCTGAAAATGGCAAATCAGAAAAGTGGAAGGGTAGGAATCAAGCGACATGTACACCATAGGAATAATACAGTAAAAATACACACGCAATATAGCATTACTCATCAGCATAACTATTGTGACTATCATATTGGTAATGTATTTATTTGCTTGATAACTTGCGTGTATTTCAAGTTTTTCCATTTTTCTCAAGTCAAAAGAATTATGATTTGAACACTCCAAACTGGCGCGTGACCGTTAATTACTATATTATACCTCACTTTTAATTCATTTCTAATCTGAAATAGTATTAGACAAACTATGTGATTTTTCCTCAAAGAAAAGTGATGCATACAATGTCTCTTCCTTATTTTTTTCTGTCGTGCAGTTCTTTTATGATATTATTATAGGATCAAACAAATTACGGAATTTCTTCCCCTCAATAGAGGATTTCTTCCCCTCAATTCTTCTTACACTTGCTTTTCAAAGTTATACTTAACAGTCATCAATATGAATCTCAATTTACTCAAATATTCAGCGTAATTCAAATGCCTTTAAATAAATTGTAAAGATAGATCAGGCTTACAGGAATGGGTGGCTTCTGCCGAGGAACATTAGGATAAATTCACAGAAAGGGGTAACGGATTTTTTTAAATTTTTTTGTGGAAATAATTTTTTAAAAAAAAGTCGACAAAAAAGATTTAATTGAATTTTCTTAATCTATGAACATTTATTTTCGAATATTCAGTATTTTATAATTCTCGGAAAAGGAATGAAAAACGAGTAATTTGTATTAAATTAACTTCTTAAAAAATTTTGTTCTTCAGGAGCCGTAAGCAAATTTTTTATGTTTCGTTTAAAAAATTAAATTAATTGAAATCATGTAGTGCTGTAGCAATCTACTTCGTACATTTTTCTTTCACTTGAACCAGTCTTGTTTTTTTTATTTTGCAGGAGATGATCTCATCACTCCAGTGTATATACCACCTACTCCAAGACCATACCCTCGAACTACACCCAGTATAACAGGGGGTGGTGGAGCAAGCTATGTTCATGGTCGATCTTCCATTCCTCCACGACACCCTGTGGGAGGAGGTCTGGAAGATACCACTTGCGATGACGAAGAAGATTGCATCGAGGGAGGTTCCGGACTGGGTGAAGTTAATTTCACTCCCCATCAAAATACACCAGCAACTCCAACGTTTATTACAACCACCGGGAGTCATCGGGATAATTTAGAGAATTTCGTCTCACCTCCGAGAATGCTTCCACCTCCAACTCATGACGACACCGTACAAAGGATCATTATTACGCCTCCAACCATTCTTTCAACCACCCTCTATCGTAGACCTATACCTGATGATGTGGTGATTACACATCAACAACGTCCAGCGCCGCCTCCGCCATTGTATCCCGTCATTCCACAGCAGACACCGCGACCTCCATTCAGAACATCTTCCAGAGCACCACCGGTTCCATTCATTGTACCAGTTCCGATGGATCCTGCTATTGGTCGAGAAAACAACAGGCCCCCTCCAAAAATCAAGACATCATCTGCAGCTGACAACACAGCGATGGTCATTGGTATCATAGCTGGGGTATTGATCGTAGTTGTTATAGTCGCTCTTGTTGTTTATCGGGTCAGGAGCTGGACGCTAGCTGCTTCTCCTGGTGCAAATGGCTATAAAGTAGATGAAAGCCAGAAAAGATACCACTTTCCACCAGCCGGCACTGCGCCCTACCAGTCCCAGCCACCTTCAGCTCAGCACATGAATGGAGTTCTGAAGTGTGACCCCACCCAGAACAAAATGGTTAAACAACCAAAAAAGAAAGATGTCAAAGACCTCAAAGAATGGTACGTGTGAGACACAAACAAAAATAGAATGTGTCGGTATATTTGTCTAGCACGATATAATTCTACTCGTTCCAACCATTTTTTGGTCTTTTAGGTCTCTGCATGATCTTTCAAAAAATATAAATATGCTTTTCCCAATGCTGTTTTTGCGTGCCAACGCGGACACAGTTGGCATCACCATCGAATGATTCAGGTAAACAGTTCCTTGAAGACGAATTTGAGGTTTTTTTGTGTTTATATTTTATAATTGTGGCTAGTGTCAGCCACATGTGAACATCGAAAAAAGTGGTCAAAAGTTTCGAATTTGTGTTGGTTAATTGTATAAAATTAAGTACTAAGACAGATTGAATACTGTTGCTTAATGGTGCAATCTCTGTGTTAGTTTGTTAACAAACATGCTTGCTTAAAAGCAAAAATACTGGTAAAAGCAAATGCAATAACGTAATTTCTGTTCGAGGTAGACAATATCTAAACTTATAAACCTCTTTCAAATGCAGGAATGCCAAAATTGGTGCAATAAGGACACCTACAATGAGTCTTTTAGCATTGTTGTAAGTCAAACTCTGCAGAAGACCAAACATCCGTTGGAACGAGTTTACAAAGACCGCTGTGCCAGCGAGATACATGAAAGAAGCCTTTTCTGACAGAAAGCATCTCTTCTGTGATTAGATAGCTGGAGCAGCCATTTCAATTATCAAAGTGTTGCCAAACGTTTCATCAGAAATGTTCCACGAGAGATACTGCAGAGGATTATTGAGAGAATTTATAACTTCAGCAATATGTGTTAACCAATGGATTTTGGGGAATTAGCACCGTTGCATTTCGCACTCCCAACAAATATGAACGAGCATATGTCATGTTCTGAATATTAATATATAAGAAAATAAGAAGTATTGTACATTAATATATTTACCATTTTGATAACTCTAATTTCCTTTTGGAAAATAAGGTGACAAGAATCGAGTTTAATTTAGTGCCATTAACCCTAATTTCTAAATTCATTGTGCAAACTAACTTTCTCATTAATTAATGAATAAGAAAAACCTTAATTTTTCAAAAAATTTTGTAAAAAAAAATTTAAGATATTCAAGCGTTATTAACCTAATAAATTTCACTTTAACAGTCAAATGTCATAATCCTAATTCCTAAATTCATCGTTCAAGCTAATCTTTCTAAGTGATAGAAAAGAAAAGCCATAATTTCGAAGAAAAAAATTTTAAGTTTAAATTATTTAAATAACACTATATCCGTATCCATTGTATTCAGTCCCTTTGGAACTGGATGTAAATATTCTTAAACATCGAGACGAGCAATATTAGACTTAAGTTGAATTCTGAATTAATTTCGAATCACCGAATCAATTCATCGGTTTGAAGCATCATTTTTACCCTGACGATAATCTATTAATTCGATGATACCAATCAATCCGAGACTAGATCATATAAGTGCATTACTGCAGTGTAATATTAAAGACATAAGTTGGGTTCTGAATCGGAGATTCGAATCAACAAATTGATTCGTTTGTTTGAATCATCATTTTTTCATTTTAATAAAACCTATTAACTCGAGGTTTTGAATCACCGGGTATAAAAGAAAGATTCGATTTATAATTCAAAATATTGATTTCATTGGATAATTTCAAGCATTTTAAATAATTTATTTCGTATCGCCATTTTTATCGATTTTTTTGCTAAATTTGAATCACATTGCTTATTCTTTTTTCCCAATTTACTGTTAATGTACGGGTATTGAGATGATGTTTCATTTCACACAGAACTGGCTTAACTTAAAATATAATCTGATTCGAAGAAAGCGTTAACAAATCTCATTAAAGGTGCTGTTAAAATAATTCTATTTTTTATAGTTCAGACACGAATACTAGTATTATTAAATTAAGAATAACTATGCAGGAAACAACAGCAAATTTTTAAAATTTTGCAATGCCTTAAAAATGATCGTATTTTCAATTTTGCCTCAAAAACTCCAGAAATGTATGTTTAGGCAACAAAATTAGAGCTATGGCACTTAATTGAACAATCTTTTTTTCTTTCAAGAATGGCTAAGTTTAGTTTTGAATAAACTATTTCCTTTAAAAACAATGTTTTTAGAGCTAGAAAGCTTAAAAAATATATTTAAAATACCTCCTCTTTTTAATTATTTAATTCGAAATTTTACAAAAATAAACCAATTTCCATATTATATCCATTATAATCATTTATGGAAATTAAAGAGATCTTAACTATTCTTGAAATGCATGTATAAAGTTTATAATTAATTTATTATAACAAATGCTTTAACATCTACTGCTTATTCAATGACATTATTAATTCAATTTTTTTCCTTCAATTTAAAAACATGATTGTGTTTCCTAATTTATAAAATAAATCATTAATATGATGATAAAACAGAGCCTTAACTTAATCATTAATAATCATAAATTACAAAAATGAGGTTCATAGTTAAATTTGTAACTGCATAATTATCTAAATATATTATTAAAAATAATTATTTAAAATTGTTGAAACCAAATAAAAACTTATGACATTTAATTAGCTCATGAAAGTCACATTACACATTAACATTAATCAACTCGGAATGAAAATTTCCCATGTTCTTAAATTAAGGGTTTTCTGCAAAAAAGAGGTCGCTTCATTTTTACACATTTATAACTCACTTAAATATTTATTTTACTTGAAACAACAGGAGCTACGGCTGGCATACGAGAGATTTAGCACTGTCACCTAGCTTCTCGCATGTACGCAAATTTACCTCAACTGAGATTGTACTATAGCAATTGCACAGCGTAGACACTACGTATGTGAAGAATCAAATGGGAAAGAGATGTTGCACCTTCACATATGTAGATTCTGCGCAGCGCTTGTTACTACGGAACACTTTTGGTTCATTGCAGATCATAAATACGTGAGCGCGCAAATTAATGCTTGAAAGAACTGCATATCTCCATTTCCCCAATATTTTCAGTTTAAAAAATAGATATGCAGCGATAGATATAATAAAGAGTTGGTATCACCGTTAGGTTAGAGCAGGGATGGGCAAACTACGCCCTCCCCGGGCCGGGCCAACTGCTGCCAGTCGGAAGGTTTTATCCGGCCCGCGGATGGAATTTTAACTTGCCGATCTGTGGTGAATGTAAACAATATATATTATACATCCATTTTTTGGTCTAATTTGTTTAAAGTTATTTTTGTTCTTTCTCTTTTAACAAAGTACTGCTGACATTTTTGCTTTCTCTATTTTTGCTCTACGAAACATAAAAAGATGGAAATAGATAGCACAGACAGCTTTAATTGGTAAAATGTTGAAAGTTGAAGTTCTTTATAGAATAGCTGTAGATTGGCTCGCCAACGAACGTTTATCTTTCTTGAGGAGCAGATGTACGGAATATAATATAGGTGAATTGTAATTCGAATAAAAAATTGCACAATTTACATTTTGCACATTAGCTATGGATGAAAAAATGAAATCGCAATTTCATTCATCTCATTAAATAATTAAATTACAACTTTTATATCGTTTTTTATTGTAGAAGTTTTTACTTGGCCCACCTTCGATTTTTTGCCCTCCGCCAACAAAGTTTGACCATCCCTGGGTTAGAGCAAGAAAGGGTTCGTCTGTGGAATTTTAAAACGGCAAATGAGAAAAAATTTAAGAATGAAGCTACCTCCTTTTTGTAGCAAACTTTTCAATTAAAACACACACAAAAAAAAAGAAAAAAGACAATTCTATAGAACTTCTCGAGCAAGCACTACACATACATCCACTATATGGATCGCCTTTTAAATACCGGTTATGAGCAATATGAAATTCGAAAGTTAAATAGAAACAAGCTGTGCTTTTACAATTACTTTTCAACAACAAAAAAAAGGGTTTTATTTAGAATATCTATATATTTAATAATAAATCGAATTAGTGTCATTTAAAGCGATGGATGTACTTAATTCAGAAGATCAAAAAATTAAAATAAATTATGAAAAAGGAGCTCTTGCCTTATATCAACTTCCACAGCTTTAAAATACACAATTTTAAATTAAGATTCGTTAGCCATTACAATCCTATGTAATCTTAACAATAATAGCCTTATCCAATGTGCCCTAGTGGTCTACCCTTCTACTTTTTGGGTTCAGAATTAGCTTACAGCACAGTTTGATCAGCTTGTCTAGAGTGAGTAATATCATTTGGCCCAGTATGTCTTATAGAGTTTAGTGGTTTTTGCACCATTAAACTCAACATTCAATCCAAATCCTGAAAAGCGAAACATATTCAATACAACTTTAAAATTCATATATGAAGTGCTTACCAAACAAATATCTATTTCCTTTTCCATGAATAAAAAGTGTTCCATTTCAGTGCTCTTAAATTAAGACATTACTTAATGTTCAGATTAATGTTTAATTGATGAGGGGAAACGATATCAAAATCAATGTTTTGATTAAAATTATCAATTACCAGCAATAAAACTGAGAAATGCATATTGAACTTTCGCCTTACACTGTTTTTAAGATTCTCTTAATAAACTAATTATTACATTTCATTACTTTGAGATTCACGTGATAGGGAGAATTGGAATATATTATACATAAAATATAGTTGTTAAAAAAGATTGGTACTGAAAATATTTCATTTTTGCCTTTTTTGATGACAGAATAAATTATCCAGTTTTTATAAACAATTAAAACTTATACAACATTTTGTAAACTTTAACAAATAAATCATGGTGAAATATCTCATAGAAACTCGACTTAAAAGAATAACAGATTCATAAATAAAACACTTTGGAAAAATAACAGGAGCTCCCAGATACAACGAAATTATAAATATTCATTTGATTTATTCCAGCACCATTTTTCAAAAATTAATAATCAATTAACGAATTAATAATCAATAAATATTTGAGTTTGGAAATAATACGGAAGAAAAACCTTCACGATCAAAAAGCACCTTCTTTCGCTGTGACGCCATTCTTTTCAATTAAAAAAAAAATTTTAAAGTACCCTTAGCTTTTACAACAACAAATAAATACATATGTTTAAGATACTAATAAATAGTGGAAGTCACGGGTTGTTTATTTTTCTTTCTTTAAAAAGGTAGAAATACGATGTTTTTATTACCAGTACTTTATATTTTGCAAAAATTAACAGACATATTGTGTGATTGTGTCACTAAATGCATTCATGCTTCTTTATCTCTCAGGGTTCAAACGGTCTTTAAAAAGTTGCATAGGTGCCAACTTGTACGGCTATTGAGAAATTTTTTTTGTAATGGGAATAATATTTGCATTTTAGTGCAAAAAAAAAACCTTAATTTTAAAAAATAAATCTTAAATTGTTTTAACTACCATGACAAATCAATAATTCACACCTATGTATATAAGATATATTAGACAATTAATCTTATGGTGAAATGGCTTCGAGATTATTAAAGTATTATTTTATTATTGTAATATAATTATAAATTATTAAAGTATTATTTTATTATTGTTGTTATAATCTTCTTGGTACAAGTATTAAAAGACTATCACTTTCTATGATCTTTCTCAACAGCCGTACACGTTGGCAGCTATAAAGTTGTAACAAATTTAAGAAAGCTATCACAACACTCAATATTTCTGAAACAATATAGTAGGGTCGCCACGGGCGACTAAAAATGCAAAAAGTGCTGACTAGCAAAATTCAAACTTTTATTTAAAGATTATACCTTTTGCAGCATATTTTTTTCAGTTTACTATTGAAAGTGAATGTAAAAAATGTTAGTTATTGAATAATATGAAATGTAAGCCATAGTGGTAGTTACGATTAAATATTTAACACGTTCACGCCGACTGTTGCCCCTGAGAGCGGGACGGAAAAGAGAAAATACAGGTTGAAGAACTAATTCAATATTAGATAATATTCGGGAGGAGTTAATCTATTCTCAACAATAACAATTCACTGTAAGGAAATTTATCACGGCGAAGAAGCAATTCAATATAAAAATTGCATCCGTTAAAAACAATTGGTAGTTATGGATTTTTATTATTCCCGGGAAAAAAATGAAATTTTTTTGTTACCAGTTTTTACTCCGGTGCGCCGCCCGATGAGACAATCTAGCGTGACCCACCGGTGGGTCATCCCGGGCGTGAACGTGTTAAAGTGATAACAACTAAATAAAAGTGAATTGAGTTTCTACCAGTTTTTGCATAACTAGTCGCTTAAGGCATCGCTGATATAGGAATGCCAACTGCTCCGGATTCAACAAATTATTTTAAATTATGCCAGGTAACTATATATTAAAGTTTGCAGAATTTTATTTACTTTTGCAAAAATTTCAAAAGGCTCAACGCGAAACAATTGTAAGAAAAGTTGGGTTTTATATACGCATTTGATTTATTTAATAGTATTGGTAGATAAGAATTCTATAAATTGAATTTACATAACTGAGAATCATGCAATAAATGTACCAATACAAAAATATTTAACCACAATCCGGTGCAAGTTGGTATCTCAGCAAATATACCAAGCTATGAAATTGCAGTTTCGAAATTTAAATTGAAAGCTAATAAATAGAAATATGTAGCTTCTTTATTATAATATGAACACCATTTCTCAGAACCTAATGTCTCTTGTTTTACTCTACTAATAATAACAAAATAATGGATTCTTTAACTAATTATATATTTGAAACAAAAATTTCTTTTTCTTTTAATTCTAGAAAAACATTTAATTTAAACATGAATTTTTTTTTTTATCAATATTGATGATAACATCATTGATAAGTAAATAAATGTTATCATTTTGTTGTTGATTATTCTTTTTATATCTAAAGACCATTTATAAATGGTACGTCCAGAGAGAGCTGTACATGAGAGAGATATTTATTGGTTTCTTTCTTTTAATGTAAATTAGGTCTGTTTTTTGTGAATGAATACATATGTCACAAACAAAAGTGAAAATTATGTTAGCATATAGCCTATAGTCTTCAAATAAGTAAAGCAGAAATAAAGGTTGACTGAACCTCAAATTTGTTGTCTGTCATGACTTACAGTGATGCCTATCACACTGTTAGATAACAATTAAGTAAAAATTACTTGTTATTTTATTTAAGTAAATATTTTTTTAAATAAAAAATTACTAGTTATTTTACCATAGTCAAACTAAACTAGTCAAACAACCATAAGATGGTATTCAAACTGTTAACTGTGAGAAAAACCGTTTAATAATTATTAACTGCTTTCATCTAATAAGGTTAACACATTCGCTGCCACTAAAAATGATATTTCCATCTTCTGAAGCCGGATTACAAAACAGGGTTTTAATGTTCCTTATATTTTACTAGGAAAACCAGAAAAACGAAGAAACATATTATTTTCCTGTTTAGAGAGAGTTTTTTTCCCGACGCTCTGGAGCGTCAGTGGCACACAGACTCAACCTGTCTTAGTGAGTGCCACTGACGCTCCAGCGCGTCTGATCAATATTCTCAGAAATTACTGGCATATTGCATAAAATAGCAGCTTAAAGGAATAAAACGAAATACCATTCAAGTATATGTAGTACCATTTATGAAACAATACTGAAAATATTTACAAACAATAAGCACTGTCTCAGAATCCGACATTTCTGCGTCCGAAGATTTCCAACCGTAGTCTTCGTCTGTGCTATCATAATCCGAAAGGTCACTATTTTGTAACAATTCTAATATTTCGGCATCAGTCAATATTTTATTAACTTTTCTTAGGCTGTGAACATAAAAAAAATTACGCACACAAAAAAATTCAAACAAAAATTTTTAAAACCAACCACAAAAAACAATGCTTCACTAACGTGCCTGAACAACCTCTCCGTTCAACTTCCAAAGCCACACTCTCCAGGATGTTTCCAAGACCTTCGCCAATAGCCCATTGTGCTGCTCTAGTGCGACGTAAATTAACAACAACAAATCCAAAGCCACACTAAACACGGAGCATAAAACTTATCATAGTCGATCGACGCACCAGCGCGTCGTCGGCATACCAGGAGACAGGCCCGTAACCAGGGGGGGACTGTCGGGACAAATCCCCCCCCCGAAATTCTGCGATTCAAACTTTTTAGTCTTTCTTTAAGCCTCTCAGTACAAAGAAAAACAAAAACCGTCGAATCAAACCTTTTATTAACTAACTTTATTAAGCATATTTCGGGATAATCCGGTTTGTCCTAAAAAAGTAATCGAAAAATTTTCTTCAAATCCCCGTCGCATGTCTTTGTAAACTTTGTTTACAAATTGATTATAATTATTATGTAATATTAATTGAAAAATAATTATTATGTAATATTTTTTAATTACTAGTTTAACTTTTGCAAACAACAGAGTAAACAATAGTTGTTACAATGTTTTCCCCCTACTTTGCATGCCTGAAACCGTCCTTGCTTCTTACTATATCCCCCCCCACCCCCGAAAAAAAATCCTGGCTACGCCCTTGCCAGGAGGTGCTGCTCTGACGCGCCAGTGGCAGCGAACGTGTTAAGCAACCAGAATTTTAAAACACCAACTAGCCCCTCCTAATGAAGCCACTTAGTTTCATCCGATAGGTAGATATTATAGCCGAGAAGACTTAATTTGTCAATCTCATAACTAACAGGACAGGAGATTGAGTCCCAGCCTTGACACTACCATATTTCCTCCATTCCCTTTGCAGATGAAGAGTTTCCAGGGTCCTGCCTGAACTCCTTAATTTGTGACCCTGGGCTATTAAAATACGATACTCTCCTTCACGCATAGATAGCAGCAACTTAAAGCTTCTAAACCAAATGTAAAACTCTGTTAAATTACTTTTTTTACGGTTTTAAAACTAAGTTAGTTGTAAATGGTTAAAAAAAAGCATATAGTTAAATAAATGTGGTTTGTTAACCATACTTGTTGTAAACGATTTCAAAACTGTAAAAGACCGTGAACTGTAAGGCACTTTTTTTCTTTCCTTAATAAACAGACTCGCTGTTGAGCCAAAGATAATTCGGGGCTTTCTCAAAAAAAAAATTACAAAAACGTGAACATTGTTTTGGAACAGATACCATACTACTATTAAAAAGAGCTAACAACGAAATAATTACTCTACTTGAGTACATTAAAGGCAAATTTTATCGCAGATGAATAAAATATACTTGATGATGCATGAATTTTTATTTGGGTAATTAAAAATATTTAGAGTCCATTTACAGGGTGCATAGCCAAATTATTCAATAAAAAATAACCACCTTCTAAACACTCAAAAAATATTTTTAAGAACTTTAAAAAAATACAACTAGGCAGGGTTGGAAAGTTTTTGACAATTGACGGTTTTATCTTGTTTTAAACGTCGTCAAAAAAACCTTTTGGCATTGTTTTTGACAATTGTCAAAAATCATGAAATTTTGAATCATGTGAAACGAATGGCGTTTTCATACGCCACGAAGTGACAATGCGCCGAAATAGATTGGGGTTGAATTAATTGTGAAAACGTTGAACAGAACTATGTGAACTGTGTCTTTTTGCATAATTCGAAGCGAAAATCAAAAAATCTCAACTTGAAAAAGGGAAAATTTAAGCACTTTTTCAAAACACCCAAAGAAAGCACCTTTAAAAAACGCTACGCACCTTGATTTAGTATCTCGGGTTCTGGTGTAATAATTTATTTTTTAAAATTTTTTTACAGTATAGTAAAAAATTCGTGTCCAATGCTATTGTGGTTCATTTCATCTATATAATTTGAATCACGGAAAACTAGAATATTCAAACTGTTACAAAGTATTAGAAAATATAAAATAATGCCCTACAAAATGATCACATTTTTCATCAATCCTCTAGACTTCAACAGAATAATTTTTCTTTTTTTTAACTATCTAAAATGGCCTGCCACCTTAATAGGTTCGCAAAAAGTGCTTGAAGTCATCAAATGAGGACTACTTGCAGATTACAGCACATGTGCGAATCTGAATATATATTAGCTCATACAATGATTAACATCTTAGTACAAATGTAATTTTGTAGATATTTTTTTTAATCCAAGTGAATATTTAAAAATTCTACATGATTACACTATTGTTGATCGGAATCTATCCTTTTTAAAATCAGATGAAAAAGACAAATAAATTGGGAAACTACACAACTCCAGATTTGTTACTGCATTTGCTGAAAATAAAGTTTTAAGATAAAAATTTAGTGATGAAAATTGTTTATTGAATTTCCTTCTCATAAAATAGATGAATCCTGCGGGTACAGGTTACATAGGAAAGCAAGAATTACAAGTCTATAGTTAGTGGACGTGCATATAATTAGTGGACGGAGTTAAAATATTTGAGCATTGATAATCAAAATAGAAAGGTCGAAAATCCGTATCTCCCAATACTTCACATCAATTATTTTTCAACTTCCATAGCTCGAAAATGGGATGTTCTAACACACACAAAAATCAAGAATGTCAGGATTAAAAAGAAAATAATTTTCATCTGGAAAATCAGGACTACTACAAATTCTGGGTTTCAAAAAAAACTGTGGCGCTATTTTTTATTTCATACCTGACAACATCTTCTGGAATTTTCGTTAAAACCTAGCTAAGAACCTGTTGTATCTTAAAATTAATATGCAAATAAAGATTATTTGAACTTTCATATTGGTTCAACATATACACCACTTTTTAAATTATCATATCCTTCACACCTAGATTATTAAACAAAGTTATTCATCACAAATAATTAGTATTCAAAATATATAATGTCCATATAGGACCATATAATTATAATATTAATTATAATACTGATCAATTTATAAACAAACAGTTTTTTATTTATTCTCCATGCTATACAAAGCGCAAATAAAGAAAGTGCAACCCAATAACTTGTGATATTTTTAATTTTTTGCACTAACTTTTATACTAACGATTGGATTCCTACGTTACAACCTTAAAACTATCCTAAGGCATCTAAACTTTCAAGCATAATTGTTGCAAATTTGTAACAGTTTTATTAATCTACTTTTTGATATAATTAAAATTAAATACACCCTTTTAAATGTGATGAAACGTGTAATTCTAATTGTTATTAATAGTGTGTACCATACAAGATCTTACCACTAAACAGCTAACAATTCAATTTCTGCTGCAATTTATTAACGCTGGTGCCTAATTATGACAAAATTTATTCGACAATTACTAAATTTATTTAAAGTCTTTTAAAACTATATTAATTATATATACCAGCCTATATTTCTTAAAATCTAGAAGTTTTTTGACGATATAAATCTAGTTATATATTTAGTTGTCGAAGACGACTAGGCTGTTTGCCCTGCCATAATCTCTAAATAAAAACCAAACCATGAAAATGCCAGAGGAAAAAATAAGGTAAATGGAAAATGAAATCAGACACCAAAAAATGGATGATATTGTTTTAATGAATGATAGATATATGCAATGCTTACAGTTTGAGAAACATAATAGTTAACAATTGTGATATAATGAGATGCCAAATTAACAAGCAAATATCAAAATTTAACAATAAAAAGACCATTATACAAAAGTCATTTCTTAAAAGTGGTTAAATTAAATTTTTCTGACCTCGGAATTTTACATACTAATACTAGTACACTGTCTAACCAATTTGAATACATTGCATAGATTTGACGTGTCACCATCTTATAAAAATACATTTTTTCAGAAACAAAAATACAAAGTCGAGCAGCTTTAGACCTCATTCAAATTAAAACTGAAGGGGAACTGATAAATTTATAATGATGTTTTAAAAATTATGGAAAATGTTTTGATGCTTATGTGCCTACTGTTAAATACAAAAGTAATGGTAAAAAAAAGTGCATTAACAGCATTTTAACTTCAAAAATATGGTCTTCGTGATGCTCCTTCCACTGGAACACGAGAATCCCTAGGAAGAAAAGAAAAAACAATTATTTAAAAAATCAACGGAGTAGTAATATAAGTAAAGTCATTATAATTTAAAAACAATTGCATAAGCATTTCTCTTTTTGGTTCATTATGTTTCTTTTCTCCCCTATCATAGCCACCAACAGGTATAAGAAAATATCCAATAATTTACGTAAAAAACAAATTTCCTGATAATTGTTGCAAAATATACTTGAACACTTAGGGATTTTTATAGCCATCAAAATAGGAAAACTGCAATCTTTTTGCATACATGGTTTCACATTAAATGACCTTAAAATAAAATGTTATGTATTATGTTTATTCATAATTTTGAATTGAAATAGGCATTTACTTCGTCAAAACTGATTTTTCTAAATGAGGAATGCTTCCTTATGTATAAGTGAAACTTATTTAAATATTCAAGCAAGCAAGACTCTGCACAAAAATTCTATTTCAATAGGGATTTTTTTAAGGAAACTCAGTCAATTTGAGAGAATTTTCTAAAATGTACAAAAACCAGAAGAATTTATATTAATCCAGTAGACCAGGAGAAACTGGCAAAATCCAGCAGTCTATTTGAAAATCCAGTAGAGTTGGCAGCTATAGCTTATGAAGTCTCTTTGCTCTTGACCGAAACAAACTGATGGGAAAAGGATATCAAAAATTTTGCTTTTAACTAGCTTTAATAAATACCCCAAATAAACTGACACTACATAACTCCAGTTTGCAGTATCTCTCAAAACATGTAAAATATAAGGATTAAATCAAAATGAGGGATATAACTATGTAGCATTAAACTATAATTTTTTTCTCCACATAAATTATACCAATACAAATTAGAAATCAGTATTTTTCTAAAGGCAGCCTATTTTTA
The DNA here is from genome assembly GCF_043381705.1 of Parasteatoda tepidariorum. Classification (NCBI taxonomy): domain Eukaryota; kingdom Metazoa; phylum Arthropoda; class Arachnida; order Araneae; family Theridiidae; genus Parasteatoda; species Parasteatoda tepidariorum. Next base: position 29,754,878 of record NC_092212.1, on the reverse strand, counting down.
GATTTGCATAAATTTCATAACAAGAAATGTTTTTATCAGTTAAAACAATAAATATAAATTTTAAAAAAATTTAAAAACACTGAAATGTGCATTATTAAATTACTGGCCCAAAACTAATAGCTACATGTTTTTACATTACATTTTGGAAAAAATTTCAACGGTTTTTCTCTTAATCAGGGATGAGATTGACTAAAACGCAAAAAAGCTGAATTTCCAAGCGAGTACATCTTACGTATGTGCAATCTTTTAATAATTAATTCCGGACAATTTACGATAATAAATAACTATGTGTATAATGATATAAAATTGTGTACTAATTTATTAATATATGAATAATTACATCGACATTTAACATTTAGTAAAAAGTAAAATTACCAATTAAAAAAATAAAGTTAGAAATTATATTTTCTTCAGTTCACACAAAGGAGACAATTATTATTTGAAAATCTGATTAGTTTAGCACATTAAACTACTGAGAATATACATTTACATTTCCTTTCTTTCAATAAATACTATTACTTGATTTATAGCGATCTTGGATTTTAAAATCGCATGAATATGAATTGCGATAATGGATTTTGAAATCATGTAAATATGGAACTCGATATTCGATTTCTAAAATCCAAAAATACAAATCATGCTGTGTAACTTTTAGATCGTGTAAATACGAATCAAGATGCATAATTTTTAAACATCATACAAATACGAAAATCAATGTTTGATATTACAACCGTAGAAATTAATCACAACATGGAATTTTAAACTCATGTGAATATGAATCGCTACATAGGATTTTAAAAACGTGTAAATACGAATCGGGATATTGAATTTTTAAATCTCATAAATAAGAATCTCAATATATGATATTTAATTCACGTGAATAAAAATCGCAATATGTAACTTTTAAATTAGGTAAATACAAGAATCGATGTTTGATATTAAAATCACGTGAATAAGAATCAAGATATTAGCAGATTCCGGGCTTTAGATTTATCTGAAGCTTGTTTATATTGTTTTTGTTTAGCCATAATTAATAAAAATTTACAAGATTAATTGAGTGGGCAAATAAATATTTTCACCACAAATCAATCAGCGACGTTTGAATTACGTAAATACGAGCAATCTGGCTGGCAGGTAAAAATGCGAAAAATCTTATAAGATATTTTCAGCACATAAAAGCGGAGAGAGTAGTTAAAATAAGTAAAAATGCGGTAGGGTTGGAAACTATGAAGTTTAAAATTTCTGCTTAAATTTGAAAAAACGGAAATAAATACAATTATTTTATTTCAAGGGCTGAATTTTTAGAAAAACCTCAACATTTATAATTTAAAAAAAAAGTGAAACTTTTAGAGAATTGGTGTTTTTGATTTTAAAAAAAAAATGCTGAAATTCTAGAGATTAACGTGAAAAAGGCAGAAATCTGCTAAAAAGCGGAAAAATCTCATCCCTGCTTAATATAATAAATTCCACTTTTTTATAGGTATAGATAGCACTATCGAATGGTACTCCCAAAATAAGGTAAAAATTTTTGTTAATAAAATCAAAAATTATATCTAAATTGCGAGGGAATCCCCCCCCATACCCATTTCTTCTCTTGGAATTAAAACTATATTTAAATAAATTCATTGGTTTGATGGCAAAAATAATAACTTGATACAGCTATGCAAAACAATATGCAACTATTACTCATATTACTTAATTGAACCATTTGATTAATAAAAAGGCAGGCCAATATGAGGTAAGGCAAATCATTTAACATTTTCTGTAACCGAACACATGGTTATTTTTCAAAATCAACCTATCATTCCATAAAAAATCAGTTATTCAATTACTTGAAAAACCAGATGAACATCCAAACTCTTGTCAAAAAAGAACAATTTAATATTGCTCCTAAGAACAATTTAATACTGCTTCCTCCAAAATTGCATCAAAATAACTTTGTCTATGAAAAGAACAAATCTCGCCATTTGCACGGAGCAATGGTGATGACTACGGTTATGAAGTTTAAATATTTCAAGTAGGGTTGTTAGGTTAATATTTNAAAATATGGAAAAATCTGAAAAAAGCGGAAATCCGCGGATCCGCGGAAGAATCACATCCCTGTAATATTTAGGAAAGGTTTTGGCAATGTCAGCGAGAGAAAGGAATAAGGGCAAAGAGATGTGGTATTTTTTGTTTCCATGGCAGCAAACAGTCTCAGACTTTGTAGAAAAGGGAGTTTTTCTTATAGACAAACCATAGGAACAAATATGTTGAATGACTGATTAATTTTTTCTACCTATGCCTAGAATACAGGGGTGATTGTGAGTGCAACTCAAAAATCCTGAAAAAATTTCTCGAGTGAAATCATTGATGACGCATTTCGAAAAACTAATGTCTTTATAAATTCAAATTTTTGATATTTTCAAAACATGGAATTCTAAATAAATCATATGCAGCATAATTTAAATGAATAATTGTGTACAAGTTTACTTTTATGTCTAATCACATTTATTATTATACCAGAAAAAATATTTACAAATGAAAGAGCTGCCAAGTATAAATTCTAGTTCAGGGTGCATTGCCAAATTATTCAACAAAAAATAAGCACCTTTAAAACACTTTTCAAACACTCAAAAAATATCATAATTAGGCAATGTTGGAAAGTTTTTGACAATTTATGGTTTTACAATTAATCTTAAAACCTTAGTTTTTCAATAATTTGGGAATTTTGGATAAACTTTAAGAATTTTTTTTAAAAGTTAAAAATTTCATTACATTGATTCATTTTATTTCCTTTCAGTGCATGTCACTCTTGCGGTAGTGGTTTTAAAAAACTGTACTGAAAATAAAAATGAACCTAGCAATATAAAATTAATAAAGAATATACTTCTCATTCTACCTATTTTCATGAAGTAGACAATCTTTTTATAGAGCATATTCACCATAATAGCTTTTGGCTGATCTGCAAATTATAGTGAATTAAAGAGAGACAAGGAAAATTAATTTTACTTCGGTAACAACTTACTTAGGTAAAATTTTACTTTTATCACTTGTCTAAGAAGTAATATAAAGTCTCCAAACTAAGACTAATTAGACAAAATAAAATGGATTCTTTTTAATTTTTTTTATAAAACTAATGATACATTAGAAGTTTAAATGGAACTAAATATATGAAAATTAATGATATAAACAAGTTCAAACAGATTGAAAGGTGAAACTTGTAAAAAGAGATTTGTTAACGACTGCATAACAGAAAATATAAAAAATTAACAGTATAAAAGTAAATTCTTCAGAGTTTACTGAAAATATTAACAGATAAAAATCATTAAAATCATGCAATAGGAAAAGACATTTTAAATACAAGACAAATGTTATAACAGGTTATTTATCAACAGCTAAACATTATCATTGAAAACAGATAATTACTTATTAATCAAAAAGATAAAATTAATTAAATGCTAGAAAATACAACACAAAACCATCCAAATTTTGCACATGCATGAAAAACCTATTCATCAATGTTAATCATAGGAAATTGTTTTTATTGTAGTAATTATGCATTAAATTGTGTCACTGTAGTAATTGTTATATGACAAATTTTGAAACATGCCAACATAATCCTATTTCACTTTAAAAAAATTTTCTTGACTGCAACAGACGGTGCAAAAAATGTGACCAGCCTATAAATTGATACGTTTTTATTTAGAAAGAAAAAATTCTAATTAATTAAATTAATTAAAAGTAAAAACATGCGATTATATCATTCACCAAGAAGTGATTTATGTGCAGAAATTTGCATAATTTAATACCTGGTGATCAAGATTAACAACTCCATTATAGCTAAAACTCTTAATTAATGGCAGTTTAAAGAATCTTTAGTTTAATTAGAGAGTGAGCACATAGACCCGCTGTTGCACAACAAACTATGTAGGTTATAAAGAAACATTTTGTGACTTTATTAAAAAGTTTTTAATAACATAACTATTAAATGAATTTCATATTATTAAATGAATCAATGTTATGGATGACATAATTCTATGAAGTGTGTAGTTATTGTTCTGAAAATAAACAAACATCCCTCTTTTCTACTTCCTTAAGACTTTCAAACTGCAGGTTTAATGTAAAACTTGCATTGTAAATAATTAACAGGGGTAGATTCAAACTTTTCATGAAAACAAGTCCTGTTATTATCATTTTTGTGAAAAATCACAAAAACTAGTAGTCTAGTCTTCTTATGAATTTGAGTGAAACACATGCGATTAAATCTAAATCTAGTATAGAATTTTAAATTTTTTTTCGGTTAGAGACAAAATAGTAGAAGTTTTGCATTATAAATATTTTAAGAGCCCTTTTTGAGGTAATTAAGAAAGGTCTTCAATATCGAAAAAATCATTTTCTAAAAATCCAATAAGGGATCCGAATTTTTTTCTTAAATAATTATCTGACTAATTAAAGCTTTCTTTACATACAATTGTTAAAGGTAAAATTTTAAATTAAGATCTGTTTTAGAAAGATATTTACAAAAAAGTACCGATCCTGTAACAGGATATTGCCAAGGAGATTCTAATAAGAAATGGAATAAAGAAAATGTTAGTCAGGAAAGATTTTGTTCTCATAATAAACAAACTTTGTATCATTTATTAAAAGGATATAAGTTACATAAATTAATATTATACAAACATTCAGATATGCTTTATTATTTTACCAAAATATATTGTCTAGTTTGGAGACTACAATTTTAATTACTCAAGAAGATAAGAAAGAATAAAATACTTACGCATCTCCATAATAATCATTGGACCAATAAGAGGATCTACAAAAATAACAATTTCATTAATATGAAAATTTTAAGATTTAAAATTAGTTAAAAACTTAATTTAATAAGTTTTAAAATACACATTTTAACATAAAATAATATACTAAAAAGCAATTTTTTAAAAACATTAAGAAATGATTAAATTTGTTTTGTTCTTCTGTAAAAGAAAAAAAAAAGATCTAAATTCTCAATCCAAAACTTAGAGGAAGAAAAAAAATTTTTCACCCATAACCACAGGCAATGAATATAACTCAGAAATTCACTATTAATTGCAAGCCAACAATTAATAAAATCATTATGAATTGCAACCCAGTGACCACATTCACAGAGTCTGACAACTGTTCTCATAATGGGTGNAAAATTTTTTTCACCAATGAATATAACTCAGAAATTCACTATTAATTGCAAACCAACAATTAATAAAATCATTATGAATTGCATCCCAGTGACCACATTCACAGAGTCTGACAACTGTTCTCATAATGGGTGAAACTTTATGTCATAGATCATGTGGTTTCACATGACATTTTTTTAACAGGAAGCATATACAGGGGTGATTGTGCGCCCCAAGTCAAAATTCCGGAAAATTTCCCGAAAAAAAAAACAGCTTAAATTGAAAAAAATTTAAACAGGTTTTTTTTCCCCTTTTTCTCAATATTTCTTAGTTTACTTAAAATATATTTAAAATTTTACACGTGCCTGTACCATTTACACATACCTATGATGACCTGGAGAAGTAATCAAAATTTACAAATATGTCTCTCTTTTTTGAGTTTATGATTTTAACTATTTACTGATAAAAAATGAATATTAATCATGAATATAACTTATAAAGAATCTCTCTGGCTCTCCTTTACAAACAAATAAAATAAACTGTGTTTTTAAGTTCCACCTTTGAAAATTTGATTTCCGGAAACTTCTGTGATCAATAATTTTTTGAAACGTCTGGATCTTCGATGTCCGGAAACTTTCGGATCACTGTTAGCGAAAAATCCGGAAATCCGGATTTTTTCCACAGCACAATCAGCCCTGCATATAATATGCTTCCTGTTAAAAAAAAACTATACATATGAACTATACAAATTATGTATAGTTAATTTTGGTTTGAACCATGTTAATTGTAGTCCAAATGATCCTTATGTTGCTTGCTTATGATATTATAATAATACAAATAAAATTCAGGTAATTAGCTGTCTTACATATACCCTAAATTGTAGCTCATACTTACAATAAAATAATCTTGCAATCAATTTTGAAAATCTCAAAATTAAAAAATTTAAATAAAATTATAACAGCAATCATTAAATAATAAAAATGTATAAGATAAATTGTATAATTTTTATTACATTTTTAAGAATTATGGAAAAAAATGTATAATAAAAATTTTAAAAAAATTTCACAATTTTTAAATGTAATTTTTTTGTAACTGATTTTCCCACCAAAAATTATACCAGGAAAATAATTTGTTTTACTTGTCTACTTAAAATCGAATTATGTTGTTGTAGTTTTAAGAAAAGATTATATGATTCATTAAAGCAGACAATATTCATCTATAAACTTTTGATCTTTATTTGCCTGAATGACCTATTAAATTATCTAAAAAAATCTACTTCTCAGATTCTTGACACAGGATTTCCCACTATATACTTAAAATCAACAATTATATGGCATATTAGAATTAAGGTAATTATTTGTGCTTAACCTAACTATCAATTAAAAAACACAGATTTTTACAAGCGTACCTGCTAGCAGCTGACATAGGAGGAGGAGATCTGCGAGAGTACAAATAATCACTAGTAGATGGATATGCAGTGGCTCGTCTATCATAAAGATCTCGTGATGCAGCAACTGGCCTTGCATAGGGATCTCGAGAGGCCATAGAATAAGGTGAAGATCTGGAATAATAGTCATCTCGAGGAGGAGGCATAGGGGATCTATCATATGGAGAAGGATAGGGCCTCATCCGAGGGCTCATTCCGCCACCATATCCTCTATCGTTGTAAAAATCTCCCCTACCACCAAAAGGAGGTGGGCCATCATAACGTCCATAACCATTAGAATATCCACCACCACCACGAGATCGGCCGCCCCCGTAACCATCTCTATTCCTACAGATCAATTAAAACACGTTAGCAAGTAGCAATATAAACAAAATATATATTCTTCTTATAGAATCAAATATTATTAAAAAGTGTGATTTTAAATTCTTTTCTGTTTCAATAAAATGTGGCGATTTTATAGGGATGGCTTAAAAGTTAAATTTGTAAATTTTAAGAAAAAATTTCAACATTTCTACAAATCCATTATCATTTACTATACTTATAATTATTAGTTAATATAAATATACTAAGCCCTTGATTCTGAATCAAGTTTATTTTACAATTTATACTGTTACATAATTGTTTTAACAATGTAACACAACCTATTTCACATTGATACAAGTAAGAATTTTACTTTTAAACTAAGTTCAGTAGTACATGAAAAAATAACTAGAACAAAAATTGAAAAACTATCCTTAAAAATTTAAGGTCGTTAACAAATAAAAAGTCAGATAATTGGTAGAAAATTGTGCGGGAATAATTTTAGTTATAAACATATTTAAGATCATTTTTATAAATATTTTCAAGAATAGGTCAGTGCTTAACTGCTTTGGCATTCTTTTCCTTTTAAAATTTATACCATATCAAAAAAACAATATATATTTTTAAACAATCCCATAAGAGGAAATCAGAACACTATACAAAACATTTGTAGAAAATAAATTAACTTCATAAATTAGGAAAATTTCATTCTTTCATAGTAAAAAAATGACAAGTGAAAGAATGAAAAAAATAAGCATTTGCTTTTGAAATCTATTCCCATACGTAAAACTAAATTAACAATATATATTCCTTAATTACACAAGAGGAATCAAAACACTTATTAATATATTTTTAGAAAATAAATTAACTTCATAAATTAGGAAAATTTCATTCTTTCATAGTAAAAAAATGACAAGTGAAAGAATGCAAAAAATAAGCATTTGCTTTTGAAATCTATTCCCATACGTAACACTAAATTAACAATATATATTCTTTAATTACACAAGAGGAATCAAAACACTTATTACTATATTTTTAGAAAATAAATTAACTTCATAAATTTAAAGAAAGGAATGGACACTTGAGTCGACTTATCAAATTTATTTAGAATTTTTTAAACACTAAAGAATTTTTCTAGATTTGCTGAAATTTGTTTTTGCAACTTAATCAGAGCATATTTTTAGAACTTACGCACTGTTTTTACTCAAATTATAACACCATCAATGTGAATCACTATAAGTAAGTGAAAGTAGATATGAATTATGAGTTTCAAACTTTTTTGATAACAGTTCATCCAAATTAAGTTATTGCAGCATTTTCTATAGGAATCAAAATTAAGGAGGTATTTAGGGAAATGCAATTTAGTAAAAACTTTATGGTACAGAGATTTTTCAAAATAAGAAAATACAATACAATCTCATTTTTAACATTTATTCCTTGGGATTTTCAGTTTCTCTCCTTTTTTTCCTTTTTTTTTCTTTTTTAAGTTAACACACTATAACAATCTGTGAATTTCATATCATGCTTTTAAGTAACTACACAGTTTTGATCTTAATCAGTCATTCTGATCAATAATTAGAAATTTCTCCTTCCTGTAACTAATTTTGCAAATTTTTTTATTTATTTTTACAGAATTCCTGGATTTTTGAATGGTATTTCCCCATCAATAACTTGGATCTGCAGTTCGGGAGAAAGCGTCAGAATTTGGGAATGTCCCAAATAAATCAGAATAGTTGCCAGTTAGGCATTAAAAAACAAGCAAACATTTACGATAAAATGAGTAAAAACAGAACATTTTCAAAAAAATAATTGAAAAGATTGCTTAAATGCAAAAAAAAAATCCATTTCTTGAATTTCTATCAAATAAGACAGCAATACTTTAACTATACAAAACAAAATTAATCACCTGTTCACTCCTCCTTTGGCACGGCCCGGGGCACCAGGTTCAGGGTGCAACTTACTTTTGGATCTCTAGAAAAGAATTTTTGATAAATGATTGAATTGAGAAAATTTAAATCTTTCAATTTTATACAGGGTATCTGCTACATTTTAGATATTCAGATTCATGACTTTCCATGACTAATTCCCTGAATTTTTCATGACTTAACGAAGTTACTATTTTCTCTGACAAAAACGCAACAATAAATTTAAAAAAGCATTATAATAACATTAATTGAAATCATAGGTATAACCAAAACTGTTATACTCTGCTTCCTCATATTTGTAGATTTTAAATTAAAAATGAGTTGAAGCAATAAAAATGGCTGAATAAAATGCATAAGCAAATATTTTCTTTTTCGTTTTTTTCTGCAGAATTATATTCTTAAGATACCTTTCTTGTTCATCAGAAAGGAAAGAAATACTACTGATTTTCTGTTCTCATTATATAAAAATTTGCCAATGACTGGCTTGCTTCAGCTAGAATTTTAAAATAAAATAAAAAAATTAATAATAACAAAAATTCTGAAATCACAGAAGTTTAAAAGGAAATTATGCTTTTTCCTTCATTTTTTTTCACCATAATTTTTAAAGAAAATGATAAAAACATTTTATATTTTAATAAAATATGACTGTGAGTGGGGATTTTGATACACATTCAGATATTCAGAACACCATGAAATAGGGGGGAGGGCAAATTTCATTTCAAAAATTAGATTTCTTGGCAACCTAAATTCATGACTTTCCATGAATTTTTTAAAAAATAGTTAAAATCATGACATTTCATGACAAATTTTGTTCAGTAACGAAAATCATTACTTTCCATGATTTTTTTTCATGACTTTCCAGATGCGCGGATACCCTGTTTATAATCCCATAAGCAGAATATTTTCAAATGTTCTGCAACAGGACTTATTAATTTACTGCAAGCATTTCACAGCGAAAAAAAGTCAACTTTCGTTAAAATACTATATTTTCTTTTATTAAAATACAGGATCATACACAGATACACAACATTATTTTTTAAACCAAGGCAAACATTCTTGATTTGTTACTTTTTCAATCACTTTTAAAGTACAAAATTTTGTTGATGATGATGAATTATTAATAAAATGACTATGATATTAAGATCCGGACATTAAAATAAGGGCTGCCTTAAATGTCTTTCAAAGGGACAAGTGCCCAGATGGTGCACCATTTGCAAACGCAAACATTCGCTGGTCTGTTGTTCCAACAACTTCTTAATCTCCATCGAAAGCATTTGGTCTTTTAGAAACAATTCTGTCAATCGTGAATCCCTACGATTCACAAATTGCTTCACAAAATCTCAGAATTTAATTCTTTTACGGCTTGCTTTTGCAAGAAAACGCTGTCACTTATTCAAGATACAAATTGTTCTGCAGGACTTCATTTGTTCTGCGACGTACGTCGCAGTTTTAGGCACTTTCTGCTTCTGGGTTTATAATAATAAATCATTTACATACTTAAACCTTCAAAAAAATCTTTTTTTACAAATTTCAATGAAACAAGGCAAAGAAACAATAAAAGTTTAATTTTATATTAATCAAGCACAAATTGTTAATTACCTCAACACTGAGAGATGATCCCCTAAAGTGGTAGTTGTTAAGTGCTTTAATTGCATCTTCAGCTTCTTCGGATGTGCTCATATGCTGGAAGTAAAGTAAAGGCAATCGACATACATAAGGGAATTTTTATGCTATAAATTCAATTATACAAGTAGAGAAGTTTTAAATAAACAGAATTTAAAATTCTTACCACAAATCCATATTTGTTAATAACATCACACTCTTTTACTGCTCCATATTTTTCAAACAGAGTCTGCAATTCTTCATTAGTACACCCATCAGGTAAATGACCAACAAAAAGTTTTGTACGCTAGAAGAAAATAAGTAATCATACAGAACTGCTACAGAAACGAAAAAACATTGTTAATAGATTCATCATTAAACGCAGAGCTCATTCTAGGCAGAAAAAAGGGCAGGGTGCAAAAGTTTAAAAAAAGGGCATTATTATTCTAAAAAGGCAATAATTTCACGTTCATTGTCAATCAGTAAAAGAATTTTTTTTTTAACTTAACTNATTTAAATCAAGCTGATTTAAATCAACGAACCCTGCCTAGAATGAGCTCTGATTGAACGTTAATTGAAAATTAAAAAGCTAACCAAAATAAACACATTTATTTAAAAGAAAATGTACAACCGTTTCAAGTACAGGAAAGGGCTTAATAAATATTTAAAACATTCTCAACAACAATACTTAATTGCAGCGACAACAATACTATTTTTAATTAAAATAAATACAAAAAAAGTATCTGCAAAATTGGAGAAGCACCACCAATGCATCCGTGCACAGCATGCGTCCGTATTATCTAACTATGTCAATTATCACTAAAATATAAATAAAATAAAAATTTATAGAATAAAACTCATACTTACAGGGGCACTCATGATTCTTTTAAAATAGAAGCTTCAAACCTAAATAAAAATACAAGAATTTTATACTAAGGACTAACAAACTAAATAAAAACAAAAAGTAAAAGAAAACTCTTAATAAACTAATGCTAGAATGAAATTAGAAATTTAAAATATTTAAATTTTTTTATGCCATTAAGATAGATATAATAAGTATTCCAATAATGAAACTGATTATTTCATCTGATATTACTCATAATAAAGAAAAATGAGCAAGAATTAAAAGTAGTATAAGAAAGTTTAAAAACAAGTTTTTCCATCAACAAATAATTGTGGAATTTATTATGGTAAATTTAAAAAGGTAAACTCATCACCTTGCAGCCAAATTTTGAAGAAGAAAAAAAGCCAATTCCCAATTAAATTATACAACTGTTTTTAAAATAATTCTAAAAATTAATAAAAAAATTAAAAGAATATACAAAACCAGGGGTCTGTTTAGAAGAAATTTGGGTTCGTTAACGGACCTTTCACAAAATATCTTTACATAAAAAACGGACCCTTCACAAAATATTTAACTTAAAAACGGACCCTTCACAAAACAATTTATCTTTTAATTTAATCAGAACCTTCACAAATTTGTTTATCGTCATTATTGTTTTGTTAATAGAATAAACCCTTCCCAGGAAGGGGGGGAAGAAAGGCAGATGTAAACGAACTAAATTTTGTCTTCAGCAGACGCTCTTCCTTTATTCGTCCGAAATGAATATTCTCTGTTGAGCAGTATAGGCTAAATACCAAATATTTGTATGTTGCATCTCTAATTTAGTAGCGGCAATTGCTGTTTGTTTTTTAAAATTTAATTTTTTAAATTATAATTTTACAGTGTTGAGCATAATCTTGCATGTCTTTACAATTTAAAAACTCCTTGAAGTTTTTTACAATAACAGGATCCTATTTGTACAAATTCACAAAAGCGGTTGTACAAATTCACCCTGGTTGAAAGAATGTGACTTAATGTCTATTTTATATTCAGAAATTACGAGTAATTTTTCACAATTTTACAAAAACAGGACCTTTCACAAAATGTCTGGACAGACCCCTTAAAACAAAAAAAGCTATGGAGACAAAAAAGGACATTAACATCTCATCCCTCATCAACGGAATTAGCAGGGTTTAAAACATTATTCCTTTGATAGCAAAAAAAGTAAACCAAGCTTTAATAATATAAAACTAATATTATTTTGGGGGAGATTCCCATATTATAAGTGGCAGAATAAAAACTAAGCCTTGGCAATTTCTGGGCAGCAGCAGTCCGCAAGAAACAAAAAAAAATCACAAAAACGGACCAACTTGAAAGGTATAACTCGTAACCACCCCCAAGCAAACATCTATATGCTTGTTTGTTTTAAATATGCAAGTGGCACATTCGCATTAGTGGTTGGCACAACAAATCGCGATATGGAAATATCTCCTCATTTTGCTCACCACTGCTTAAATCTAAACAGATATATAAAAAGAGACTACCAATTGGTCATGTCCTTAATTCTGATTACATTCTTATTTAAAAAAAAAAAATTTAAAAAAAGTAAAAAACAGCTTAAAATTGTCAACAAAATAGTAAAAAATGATTGGCTGCAGCAGTACGGACATTTAAAATAGTTTATATGCCATAATTCTCCTTTAAAACCCAACATCAACGAATGAGATACCATCCATAAACTTATTTGAAAACTGTATAACTACATCAAAATCTCTAGCGTGAAAGACCTTGCTGCTGTAACATTTTATCTAATATTTAGATATGATTAATTTCTTAGCTCTTTTAACTCTATCTCTTTTAATATGACATGATCTGTCTGACTTTAATCATCGTTTTTATAGGTTTATATAGGTTATTATAGTTTATATATATAGTTTCTACAGGCTTAGAGGCTTTTTAATAAGTTTTTTTCTTATTACTATCTGACACTTTTAATGAAGTTTAATAAAAGGGGGTTCAAAGGTCAATTAGAAAATTAACATATGTATATGGCCTATAAAATGGGTTATTCCCTATAGCGATCTGTTGCACCAAGTGCAATCGCCAAGATTCCAAATAAATACCCAATTTCAAATTTTTTTAAAAATTTGAATTAAAAAAAAAATTTAAATATGTAGATGTTAGTCTGGGGGTGGATAGGACTTATATTTTTCAAGTTGGTTCTTTACTGTGATGTTTTCTTTAGTTTCTTTTGGGGAGTTACCCAGTAGTGACCAAGACTGGACGATTATTCTGCCTCAGATCATGATATGGAAATCTCCCCCCTAACAAAACAATATAATAAATTTAATTCAATAGAATTAATTTCATTTCGAATATCATAATAATTTTTTAAAAATGACAAGCAGATTGCAACGTCATTTTTAAATTAGTAAACATAAACTACATGGAATTTGCAAGAACATAAATTTTGAACTTAATATGCATAAATTTTTTTTCATTATAAATATGTATTATATTTTTCATTACATGTATATATCTTTTTCTTTTAGTTTTTATACCAACTGATATTTTTGAAATAATGTATAATTAGGGCATGAGAGATTTGTTGATTTAAAACTTCATTCATTGCGACACCGGTAAGCAAAAAAATATTAATACAGCCCCTTTTTAAAAAAAAAAAGGTTGTGCACCCCTGAATTGAACAATAGAAAAATACGTACATGAAAAGGATTAATAACAATACTTGTAAACGATTGCCAAGGACTGTACCAATAATACAATAAGTTTGGATCTGCATGACTTATTTATTGATAAAATTAGGCCTAACCTAATCTACAGATTTCTTAGGAACCAATAATATCTAGGAATATCATTAGCACCAAATTCATAAATAAGAACACACAAATAAAAAAAATAGAATAATACAAAACTTTAAGAAAGACTACCAATAACATTCATTCAAAAAGAAAAAAAACATTAGGGAGAGGAAAAAAAAAGGAATCGGTGCACAAGATATCTATAAACATTTATATAAAAGTAAGAATGATAAACCAATAAAACTCAAATGAAAAGGTCATAAAAGTACAGAGATAATTATGATAAAATAGATATTCTATAGTAAAATGGCGTAAAAAAACCAACATAAAACTTTCTTCAGCAGGTGTTTTCGCGCCCAGTAAGGAGCGTAATAATAAATTCATTAAAATGATACAACACCTTAAATTTCAATATTTTAAAAAATACAAGTACTTAAAACCATGATAAGTTACAAATAACAAAAGTTTAATAAGAAATCAAAATACAATTACATACCAAAATTTACACAATAAACCGGTACGGGGACAAAATTAATTAGCGAGGAAACGATGCCAATCTCAAAAATGAAATTTGTTTCGATAAAAAGTTTAGTTGTTTTTATTCAGTGCACCCTTGGTGACGGCCACGAACTGAACGATCAAGTTCAGTCTCGTCTCAGCCTATCACGTTTTCTTNGGTTTCCCTCTGGGCCTAACTCTACTACGTCATCATCGCCTATAGTAACCCGTCGTGAGGCTTGATTCCTTTCTAGGAGGTATTGGCTTAGCACACGATAATAAGGGATCATATATAGTTTGTCTAAAATAAGAACTCCTCTAGCTATTCGTCTGGACTCATGGCGGTGACTATGGTAACTATTCCAAGTATAACTTCGAGGTATAATTTTTTCAAGTAGGGGTGTGGGGTCGCTGTTTAGGTCGGCCATATTTTTCTTCGATCTATTGTGTTAGCCCTAGAATGAAGAGAAGCTACCCTGCCTGAAATGCGCTGATCTTGTTTCCATAGCAACAGATGGCCTCAGACTTTGTAGCGGGTGGAGTTCTTACCGTAGACAAACTATACACCAAATGTAGTTACCGCACCTCTAATCAACTTCTGGGAAATATGTGAACTTGAATGGTGAAGTTGCTGTTGTTGTAGTTCATTTATGTCACACTAGAGCTGCGCAATGGGCTATTGCCCACAGTCTGGGAAACTTCCCGAGGATGATCCGAAGACATGCCATCACAATTTTGATGCTCTGCAGAGGAGATGGCACTCCCGCTTCGGTAGCCCGACGACTAGCACGCAAAGTCAATCACTTTACGGTAGTACGGTTTAACGAAGACCAATACTGCACACCCTCGGTCCTAAAGCAGACTAATCCAAGTGGTCACCCACCCGCACACTGACTGCAGCCAGTGATGCTTGACTTCAGTGGATCAGTCCACTGCGGGACGAATGGTGAAGTACTAAGTACGCGACATTTTCAAAGTGGCAATAATAAGGGTTAATAGAAATAAAGTGATTAATGAACTATTTTATTATAGATTTATTAGAAGGCGAGGGAAGTAATTCTTTGCTATATTTTATTTACACTAGCTAATTTTAAATAAAAATTATACAAGCATACTTAAAACTAATGCAGATTAGTAACGTTAAAATTAAAATAAAAGCAAAAACAATCCTTTTACATTTAGTATACCCTTACTGATGCAACCAATTTATGCTATTTTCTCTTATTCGTAAATATCCCTAAAAATGTCCCTTAAATGATTCTTCCAGTTATAAAGGTTTTTTTGTTGTTGTTAAATCTCAATACGTTACATTACCGCTTTTTACCATAATGCATTTGCATATGTAGCATGCCGCTTAATTTTTTACACCCTTTTTAAAGGTTGCAGCTACAGGCCCGCTGGTATCTTCCCTGGTTAATAAATACCCCTCATCATTTACCCTGCATCATCCATTAAGCTCTTCAATTATGAATTTGTTCCTATTGCATATATCGAACCTTAAAAAAATTTTCGCAAACAATACAGCTAATTTTTTTCTTCATCTTTGAGCATGATGATGAACTAAATTTTTCTATAAACGTAAATTTTTGAATTGTAACTAAATTTTAAGTATAATCTTTCATTCTTTTTTTTTTTTTTTTNACTAAATTTTAAGAATAATCTTTCATTCTTTTTTTTTTCTGTGGGGTATTTTTATTTCTTCNTTACATTACCGCTTTTCACCATAATGCATTTGCATATGTAGCATGTCGCTTAATTTTTTACACCCTTTTTAAAGGTTGCAGCTACAGGCCCGCTGGTATCTTCCCTGGTTAATAAATACCCCTCATCATTTACCCTGCATCATCCATTAAGCTCTTCAATTATGAATTTGTTCGTATTGCATATATCGAACCTTAAAAAAAATTTCGCAAACAATACAGCTAATTTTTTTCTTCATCTTTGAGCATGACGATGAACTAAATTTTTCTATTAACATAAATTTTTGAATTGTAACTAAATTTTAAGAATAATCTTTCATTCTTTTTTTTTTCTGTGGGGTATTTTTATTTCTTCCTTTTTTCTCAATTAACTTTGTGTAAATATAAAAAATATCTTGTTAAGTTTATGTAAATACTGTTCTTGTAACTGGTGGAATGCGTTTTCAACCAATAAGTAAAATAACAATTAAGGTGAGCATAATTTGTTGAATTTTGTCGGTAATTAAAAATTTCAATGCTCATTTACCAAGTCTTTAAAAATTGTTTAGATATAAAATGGGAAAAATCATATTTATTAATTATAAAATTTGAGTATTTAATAAAAATCTTGTGTTTAAATAGAAGTTGAAATTCCTGCATAAGTTTATTTCGACATTCAGTTAATAATACCGATTTAACTTTTCGATATATACATATATATATATAAAAGCATAAATAGTTATGTACTTTATTTGCTTCACATTAGAGCCGCACAATGGGCTATCGGCAACGGAAGATCCAAAGACATGCCGTCATGATTTTCAGCCTTATAAGGAGTAGAGGATAGTGTGATATATTTTATGGCTCTTTCTTAATGAAGTAAAGAACAGCGTTTGATTTGTATGTTGCTTTGGATTGGCCAAAAACTGGATTTGCCCAAGGTAATTATATTATACTGGCAAATTCGAATTTTATAGTAAACAAAATGTGAGCCGTGATGGCTCAGGGGATAGAGCCTTCGCCTTCCAATGAGGTGAACTGGGTTCGAATCCCAGTGATGACTGGTCGATACAAATCCGTATCCGGCTTGCACCGACCACAGTGCTCACGTGAAATATCCTCAGTGGTAGCCGGATCATGGGTTAGAGTCCCATTGCCGTCAAGCTAACCATTGGAGGTTCTTGTGGTCTTCCTCTCCATGCAACGTAAATGCGGGTTAGTTCCATCAAAAAGTCCTCCACGCAGGCAAATTTCTCCCAATACGTGATCCAGGAGCTCTCTTGTCTTCTGCATTGGGGTTAAAATTAAAAGGCTATAGATATGAACATTAGTATTCGTAAACACAAAAATTGGGTGGGCTGTTCAACGACGGTTACAAAAATTAACAAAACGTCCAATTTTAACAATAACGTATTGAATTTGATGATTTTTTTACACAAATTATTAACATTTATAGAAAGTCTAAATTCATTTATATTGCCGTCAACGTGTCTAAATACTTGGGATACTCAGTTTTTCATTCGAAAAGGTTGTGCACCCCTACATTTAAAATATTTTTTTTCCTTCATTAGAAATTTTTTAATTCACTTAACAAATAAAAATTACCCTTAACTAAGCTTTGAATATAATTATTGTAAGATAGTGAGTTATTTCCCCGTATTATTAAGATAAACTTCATTTTAATGTGTAAGTTGGTAAGTGTTCCAATTTAATGCTTTTTCTAAATTCCGCCTTTCCATCGCAATTATTAATTCTTTATAAATTAACATCAATATTTTTAGAAATTAAAATGAAAGGTCATTAACACCTATTGTTTTCTTGTCTTATATTATAATTTAACAAAAATTTGTGTCAAGTCTAAAGGCCTGGTTTCTTAGGACAGGACGCCGTCAGCTGGAAATCAGCGCTAACCTCTGATTGGTCCATTTGTGAGTTTGATAGTATACGTCATCGAACGCTCATCTTGAACTACAATTGCCGCCCAACTCAACTGCAGTTGGATTACAGCGTGACGTTAACCACAGAAGCAATGGCGGACAACATCCAACAGCACATTGAAATCAGCCAAGGTTTTGATTTTGACATTAAACATAGCTTCTTCATTAAACATAGCACTCTTCATTTAGCTCAGCTATAATGTGTTTTTTCTTGGACAAAGTCATTATTTGTTCTCTAAAACACTGGTCGACAATAACAACATCAATACAAATTCAAAATAAATATTTGTTTACGTTATTAACGCATGCGCAATGAGAGATAATGTCTGCGTTGGACCGACTGCTCACGCTGAGCTAACAAAAAAGTATTTTTTTGGCGTCAGATCTACGTCAACTTTCCGCTGACGCCCAGATAAGGCGCTAGTTCTAAGAAACCAGGCCTTGAGCTAACAAACCAGTATTTTGTTGGCGTCAGCGTGACGTTGACGTCCCGCTGACGCCCAGATAAGGCGCTTGTCCTAAGAAACCAGACCTTAAGATAGAGCGCATTTATAAATCTTGCAGGGGGTGCACTAAGTTCATGTACACTACTGTGTGTTGTACTTTTCAATCGTGGTGAAATCCTGCAGTAGACTGATCGTAAAGACACGGTTCCCAGTAGAACGACAAAATCAAGCATCACTGGCTGCGGTCAGTAAGTAAGTGGGTGGGTGACCACTTTGATCAGCCTGCTTAGGGACTGAGGGTGCGCGGTAACGGTTCTTGTTACACTATTTTACAATAAGGTGCTCCATTTCAAGCGCAGGTCGTCGGGCTACCAAAGCAGGGGAGCCACCCCTTCTGCAGAGGATCAAAATTGGCATGTCTTCTGATTATCTTCAGGGATGCTTCCCAGACAGTCGCCCATAGCCCATATGCAGCTTTAGTGCGACATAAATAAAGTATCTGTCAGTTGAAGTAGCATAAAAAGTTGTATAACTTAATTTTTCAAATATGCTAATAAAAAAAGAGAGAGAAAATTCCATTTGCGTCTCACTATTGAAACGAAAAATGTAAATACTTGTTGAGAATTTTCGATGATTATAGAAATTTTTTGCGAAGGTAATGCGTAATATGCGTCAAAAATTTTTCATTTTAAGTGTTATAAAAGTATTATTTTCTCTTTTATAGACCACTTGAAAAATATAGTCCTTAAAACTATTTTATTTATAAATTTTGTGTCAGAAGTCAGAGTGGTAAAAAATCTGAACATTTAGAGAACAAATGTAAATTGTATTGCCACCAGGATCCAGTTGAAATTTGAGTACTCTAGCTACCTTGAAAGTGGTTGAAATTTCAATCTACAAAACATTCTTTTTAAAAATAAACCTTGCTTGGAGCATTCAGGAAATGATTGCAGTTGTCAACGAGAGCAGCACTTTCGACTTGACTTGTGAACACTAGCTAGTTGGAAAGAGATCGAAGTTTTGATTATAAAATGACGATAAATTTGACTTGTAGCGGTCGGGAAACGATTGAAACTTACATACATCAGGCTTTAAGTTCCAGTTGAGATTTAGGCATGTGGGGGTAGTATTGTGGCGTAGCTACCACTACTTGTATAAGGCGTGTTAACTAGGTTTTTTGAGTACCTTTTCATAGAACCGAGTTAACACGTCTTATATACTAATGAATTGATGTTTAATATAAGTAGTGGTAGTTACGCCACAAGCACTTTAGCTAGTCCCAAAATAGTTGAAATTTTGATTGGCAATGCATTCTAACAACTATCCTGGAACAAATATTCTGCTGTGCGATTGAAAAAAACAATGCAAGTGCTTCAAGATTCAATTCCAAGAAAAGTGATTTGACAACTTTTCTTCTATCACTAATGCTATGAACACTAAAATAGAAATTTAAAAAAAAATGGATAAAAAAATTTACTTTCGAAATTTTTCATTTTTTGCAATATGTATCTTGCTGTATAAAAATGCAAAAATATCTCAATTTTGAATTTTTTGTTGCTTATGTTGATTTCTTAATTGCAGGGCAGTATTGTTATCAGATAAAGCTTCAGTTAAAAGATGAGAGCTCTAGAGACACAGAAAATAGTCAAAATTTTTAATGATACATTTCCTTTGGTGATAAAACAGTAAGTTCTACTTTAAGCGGTCAGGACAAAACACCAGTTTAATTCGAGGACTCAGGTAGTTATCGGACTAATCTCTCTACTGTAGACGGTATGGGTGCCTTAGGTCAGAAAATTTGGGAGTAGAAAAAAAAAAAAGAGGACAGGGAACTGGAAAGGGTACATATTGAGATAACATGCCTAAGAGAATTGCAACAGATGAGATTAAGCATTAATTAGCAGAGTTGGAATGTTGGCAGAGAGATCACACAAGACAGGAGAGGGCAGAAATTGAAACTTCACCCACCTTCAAGGCAGTTAATAAAACAAGTTAAAATTGCAGGCCTTATATTTTTTTCGGAAGCCATAGCTGCCAACTCTACTGGATTTTGTTTGTTTCTCCAAATCTACTGGTATAATAAAAATTCGCCTGGTTTTTACACATTTTTGAAAATTCTGTAAATTTTAGGGGAAAAAAAAATCCATATGGAAATAGAAATTTTACACAATTTATTTCTGCTTAAATATGTATATTATTAACACATAATGAAGTGAGCCTCATTTACAGAAATCAGTTAAAAAGATTTTTTTTTTGGTCTAAGTATTGCCAGTTTATTTTCATTCAGAACACCCTTTTTAAATTAATTAAAACATTTTTTAACTATAAATAATGAATTACTTGTCTATTACTATTGAAAATGAGGAGTTAACGTAATCAAAAATATTTTGAATTCATTTAATGTTAATCACAAATAGAAAATGTTGTAGACCATTTATAGTTATTAGTGTAATCAAGTTTTCGTATTTTGATGACAATAAAATCCTTAAAATTCCCTATTAGTAAAGTACTTAGTATATTATGAAACAATTATCATAAAATTTATATTATTTCATAAAATCTCCTGGATTTTTCCCTATCCATGTTGGTAGCTAAGCAAAGTGATTTGTCTCAATTTATTGCAAACTAAGAAAAATATTCAATAAATAATTCCATAAAAACATTTCCTTCATAAACACGGTTCTTATCTTTAATATTATACAGCAATAGTTTAAGAATTGTAAAATTCAAAAGTTAATTTTGAAAAATTTCTTAAAGATAATGTAAAAAATGTGCTAAGTCTTAGGTAATATGGAAACAATAGCCTTATGAAAATTTTACAGTGCTAAGAGGTGTACCGGGGAATGTGCTTAAAATAGTGATCTGGTTATCGAGCATGTCAATTATCATCTATGATAAGGTACCCCGACATAGAGTCGAGTCAACATGTCTTATATACTAGTGAATTGCAGTTGTAATTTAGTAGTGGTAAATACGCCACAGATCTATCGGATTTGAAATTTAAAAAAAAGGAATAACCATCACAAATCTGTTTTTCCACAAATTTTTATTCATCTCCATTATCTAAGTTAAACATCAATACAGGAAAAAAAACTTAGTTAAAATTATGGTTATAGTTATTTAAATATAATGGCATTGGGCAAAACATTTTCAAATGAGACATAAACTATAAATTCAAATATAAACAACCACATAGTAATTGCACAACTGAAACCAATGTCAGCAACTGCTTAATATTCATGGCCGGAATTATGACTTAAATAACGTTAGATTCTCTACTAAAGTTAAATGTTTCACAAATTAAAATATAATTTGGAAACTTGACACAAGAAGAAAAGGGACAAGATAAGAGTGGGGATTTTAAATCTTTTAATACTATGATTACATGAAATAAAATCATATACAGGCAGTTAATGCAAATGAAAAAATATACAAAATGAAAAACAAGAAGGAAATCTTCGCAACATGAACTGAATAATAAGAGTTTAAATTTTCAAAGTATTAATAACTTTCATGTAAATACATACTACTCAACATTGTTATAATCAAGATTATATGAAAGCTCAAGAATAATGCGCTAATCCATCTCCGTGCACATTGTAAAATTCACACCTAAATAAATTACCAAAAACTACTTTTTAAATGCACATAAAGTACAAACTAATGGAAAGATCAACATAACATTTATTGTCAAGTTTAATTTAAGCGCAGCTTTCTAAACACAATAAAACATAACGGAGTTTTAATATCCAAATCTAAAATGAATAAATACTGAAGTGACTGGATTTTCGGTTTAACAAGTCTGTCAAATAACAGGTGAATTATTCCACTTTACATGAAAAGGAAATCTGTGCATTTGGGTCAAGATTTAAGCATGATCAAGAGGATATTTATACAAATTTTTAAAAAAGAAAGAAGCAATATGGAAGCAACTGTACACATGAAGAGGCTACTTCTTTTTAACTGGTCCACGTGGGGGAGTAACTGGTCGTCCAGAGTTTAATCCTCCATATTGGTATTTGGCTTTTTTCTCAGATGGTTTCAATATCTACAGAAGAAGAATGTTATCAATATCTTACAACAGTGGAAAGTTTATAATGACAATACTGTTTTTTTTAATAAAAAAATTAATTACATAAAGAAAAATTCTAATTCTGAATAAACTAATTATTGCAAAAAGATATTCAGTCAAGCAGCAATGATAATATATATATCTCATTTTCTTGAAACAAGACTTCATAATTAATAGGCAGAAACAAATTAATTTTAAGAACTCCAGATTTATCTAAATTGCAATTTTTAATGAATTAAAGAATTTTTCCTTTTTTACAGCAGGAATTAATAAGTAAAATGTTTAATTATTGGCAATGGCTATTGTAATTCTAACGCAACGCCGATAAATTCTGTAGAAATTTCGGCTACAACCCTTCAATCAGGAAGCTAGCACATTAATTAATATTCAACGAACAAATCACATATGACAAATTTCTAGATTAATCTTAAATGATATAATAAATAAATAAAATATTAAAACTTAAATCACTTTGAAGATAAAATATTTACAAATAACTTAACAAAAATAGTTATGTATTCTCACTTATACTACATCAAGAAAAAAAAAAGCTTATTTCATTTTTCAATACCAGTCGGAACATATGGATTGATCCCTATTGTCAACAAAGAATTGAACATAAATCATAATTTTGTTTTATAAAAAATAAATAAATAAAAACACCAAGTTTAATGAATAATTTGAAAGCAAGGCATATCTTTAAATGAAAAATATAAATACCTGAAAAGAGCACATAAGTGTTTCATCTACAGACATCATTCCACCAGCATTATCAAACTCTCCACAATAGTTGGGTGCAGAAAACAATGTTACTAACTGTCTTTTTGCAAAGAATTCATAACCATCTTCAACAACCTGCAAATAATTTAGATTTCATGAAACAGAATTTACAAGCAATGAACTAATAAAATCAGTATATCTTTCTTTAACTACTGTTGGGTTCTTTAAAAATATGTATACACTCAGCCTGGTTTACCTTACAAATAAATACTTAGTTCCGCACTGTAGTAAAAGACTAAAAGCCAATTTTTCTTTTCTTTTTAAATTATGATTCATTCTAATATATACCTTTACTAAACTGTAGTAATTATGTATAAAAATATTTTGTAATTGTTTTAATTGAAATTAGAGCCCTCCGAGCACTGAGCCTAAATGTAAAATTATTGAAATTAACTTAACTACTTCTAAGTATTTCATAGCATTTAACTATTAATATTTTCAATAACATTTCAAAAATATTCAATTTTGTTTCTTAGATCTGCTAACATACTAAAATTTTGTTTCGCTTTTATATAACTTTACAACTCCACTTGACATGCAAATTAAGACTTTTCTGTTTCACTATTTTACTTGGCAACATTGTACAATTCAAACCTTTATTTTTTTATTACTCTTTTTAACAGAACCATACGAATTAAATTATCATGCATCCTCACATGCCAAGCCAAGTGCAGATTGAAAACTTATAGATAAAATAACTATATTTTTATTTTTTCCTTTGATATATTTTATTGATCAAAAGCAATTTTAATATACGAATTACATTTGTCGAATGGGTAGGTTTGCAGATTTGAGAAGAGAGGAGGTAACCTATCTTAAAATTTTATTTTAAAGTTTCACACTTGAAGTTATACCTGATGGGCTCTACATATGAGATCTAAATCATGCCGATTGAGGAATTTGCTGACAACATCAGCACCAAATGTGAAAGACACACCACGGTCATTTTCACCCCAACCTTGAACATCTTTGTCAGGATCGGACCACAACAAATCACATAACAGACCTTAAAAATAAATAAAATATTCAAAAGGAATTCATTTCTACTAAGTTTTTAATTTTAAAACAGAAATCAACTGTAGAATTTGCAAATATTTTGTCACCTGTGTCAGGAACATCAGTGGGCCTCATAATCCTTCTGATTTGCTCCATAGATTGCAAATCCGGAGAAAGACCTAATCAGATATTTTTTTTTTTGTAATTTTTTGAACACAAAAATGATATATAACATATTGGTTAACAACAGCATAAAGGTCTAAAAATTTCGTAATAAATGAATATTCCTGAATTAATATAAATATAATATAATATATATGAATTAATATAAATATTTGCAGAATAACTTATGAAAATAAAATGGTAATTATCTCACAGGTTATATAAACTAAAATAAAATAAAAAGTATGTAATTTTTTAATGTAAGAAAATTCCATACCTCCATGGCAACAAAATATTTTTTCATCAATTATGGCGGCAATAGGCAAACAATTAAAACAATCAGTAAATGTTTTCCATAGCTTGATATTATAACGTCTCTTACCTATATAAGAAAAAGAAAATTGCTAACAATGATTGCACAAAATAATGTCTAATACACAAGTAAAAAGTAAAGAAAGAAAAAACTAAAACAAATGTGTTAGGTTTACAAAACTATTATTAATTTGAAATTTAACAAACTGTTATTCAACAATAAAATTCTGTTTTCAAATAATTATTTTTATACAAAGCCTAACTTTTCTAAATTTTTCAAAAATTCTGGAAGTTTTAAGAATTTTCCAGCAAAATCCTGGATTCATTTTTATGAGTTTCGTGAAATATTTGAAAATTATTATTTCATGGATTTCTTCAGATATATGTGATTTCAGAGAACTTATTTTACCCATTCTACTGCAAGTAGCTATGCAATTACTATAAGAGTTGACTTTGCTATTTATATTCTTGTTTATATGTAGGGTTTATACCAGCATTTAAAATTCAGCAAATCAATACATTTAAAATTTAGCAAATCAATAGGACCATCTAGGTATTCAGTTCGTGGTTCAAAAAATTAATATAGAAGATAAACTTGAGAGGAAAAAATATTGAACTTTACAATTGCATAAATCATGTTATGGTGTACACATCAAAGGTTATTAATTGCCATCTATTACACCCAGAAACTAGTTCGGTTCATTACCCCGTAATGATTGAAGATCAGAGTTTATTAAAATTAAGTGAAAAAACGAAAAGCTAAAATAGATTAAAATACAGAGACTAAATAAATAAATGAGTAAATCAGAGAAAGTCTAACCTACGCATAAAATTAGCACAATTTTTTTTTTTAATGCCTGGTCTTTAATGACAGAAAAAGAGAGACATTTTTATTACTATTTTGCACTTTCAAACATATTTTAAGGCAATGATTCTGTCACCCATGTGCATGATTTTAGAGACATTCTTAAAACATTTGGCGACAATTGTCACCATACTGGGGAGAATCTTAATTGTATGTAAACATTGTAGGCATTCCTGATACTTAAGACTGTTCTTATTTTAACCTTTGTTAATGGTTTAGGTACTTAGTATGCAACTAGGTGTGTTTATCCAGAAAAGCGAAAGTCAAAACAACTGTTATACTACTGCTGGAGTTAAATAAAAAAATTTTTTTAATGAATCTACTCAATGAGCATTCTACAATGGATCTGTCAATATTGCATAAATCAAAGTTATGTTCAACTAAATCAAGACCACGCTTATGAAATAAAAATGGTAACTAATAATTGAAAAAAAGAATTATTTTGAGCTAGACTTTTATAATGATCCTATAAAGTAGATTTTACCTGTATTATATCCTTTTAATTGTTATTAGTTAAGGTATTGTGCCTTTTTAAAACAGTTCTGATATTAAAGTTTCGTGCATCTTTGAGTTATTACAAACCATTCTGGAGCAGATTGAATGTAGGGTTTAGTGGAGCAAGGTCCAGATGAGGACATGCTGCACATTCTGGAGCAGAATTATATCTAATGTTCTGCAGGTATTATCAAAAATAAACCAATCAAACAAATTAAATTATTACCACTTTTTGAAAACAAATAACTAAATTTTCAAAAAAAAAAGAAGAAAAAGGGAATCTTAATGAGTTATAAATATCAAATTACATACAAATGCCTACATATTAAATTCAACTAATATATAAAATCTTCATCGTGTAACAGGCATATAAATTGTTCAGCAATCCTATCAGCAAAATAACTTGTGCCCTCATTGGGCCAATATTTGCGAATATTGGCCCAATGAGGGCACAAGTTATTGGACCAATATTCGCAAATATTGGCCCAATAAGGGATCGAAATACCATTATTTTTCCAATGATGGTCCTATATAGAATTGTCCAATTCACTCAATATTTTACAGCCACTTTACAACCAATATAGACGATATATAGAATTGTTAGATTCACCCAATATTTTATATTCATTTTTCAGCGAATATAGGCTCTATATTAGCCCCATAAAGGGCAATATTTGCCTTATATAGGACCAATAGTAAAAAATCAAGACACCCCAATATTGGTCCCTTTGTGCATGTTCATATTGGACCCATATTGAGCCATACTAGAGTCAAGATGAAATTGTTGCTAGGGAACTTACGGCACATGTTTTAGCATTTTTTACTTTAAGCTTCTTTACAAACAAACTTATTATAATACCAGTTACATACAGCATTTGAAAACTTTAATTGTCGATAAAAAAATAATAATCTGAAAACAACAAATATATCTCATTACTTACATTCATCATAAAAACCATAGATTCTGTTGATGCTAGCACATTCGTGATTACCACGAAGAAGGAAGAAATTTTCTGGATACTTTATTTTATATGCTAAGAGTAAGCAGATAGTTTCAAGAGATTGTTTTCCTCTGTCTACATAATCACCAAGAAACAAGTAATTGGCTTCAGGTGGAAAACCTCCATACTCAAAAAGCCTAAGAAGATCTGTATATTGTCCATGAATATCTCCTGCATACAAACATAAACAACATTCATTTCTAGAAATTTAAATAAAAAGAAAACAAATGAGATTCACAAGACTATTTAATGTAACCTAAATCTGACTAATTTATTAAGAAGGTTAGGGCTATTCAAAAGAAAAAAATAAAACCACACTAAAAGTAAATTTTGCCTAACACTTCTGTTATCGATTTTAAATTTTCATAATTTATAGAGTTATTAGCTGAGTAATTCTATTTTACAACTTGTGATTGGTGGAGCTTCATAAATGTTTTGTTGCCTATATTTGCTTCAACTTACGCTGATATTCAAAACCAGGAAAAAGGTGAAATCAGTTTCATTACACAATGAACCTGCCAGGAAAAAATTAAGGAGAATATTGTTTTTGTTTATTAATCTGACCATACAATTATTTATTACTAATAGCAGACGATTATTTTATGAAGTTTTTTCTTCCGCTTTTCTACTGTTCACAATAAATTTCATACTCAATAAATTAGATCTTTATTCATAAATTTTAAAATTAAGTTTCTTTTTTAATTCAGTTGATTTTGTAATATTCTGTCTTGGTCGGGTTTTAATATTTGCATTTCTTATCTAAACTTGTAAATGTTTTTATTCTTTTAAATATTATTTTTCTACCATTTCTTATTAAATTTAGGAAAGTTTTTTTTTTACCCCTTATTTTAAAATGTGTTACTCTTTCATCGTAATTTGGGTTGAATAAAACATTGATTAACGTTATTTTTTGGCCGATTCGGGAAAACCGAGAAATTCAGACATCTGGGACAGTGATGGTCCTGAGCATCCCGGATAATTGGTTCTCTACAGTATTATTAACTAGAACAAAAAGATGTTGGATTAAAGATCTAAATCTTTTAATTATCTATATTTTAAAAATCTCCATTTGTATGTTTAGAAAATGGGATGTTCTCAACATAACCAAAAATAAGGAAAATCAGGACAAAAAGCAGGGGTCTGTCCAGATATTTTGTGAAAGGTCCTGTTTTTGTGAAATTGTGAAAAAATTATTCTCATTCCTTCAACCAGGGTCTAGCTTTTATGAACTTGTGCAAATTGGGTCCGGTTATAGCAAAAAACTTTTTCAAGGAGTTTTTAAATTGTAAATAGATACAAGATTATGCTCAGCACAGTAAAATTATAATAAAAAAAATTTAATTTTAAAAAATAAACAGCAATTGCAGCTTCTAAATTAGAGTTGTAACATACAAATATTTGATATTTAGTCTATACTGCTAAACGCAGAATATTCTTTTCGGACAAATAAAGGAAGAAGTGTCTGCCGAAGACAAAATTTAGTTCGTTTACATCTGTCTTTCTCCCCCCACCTCTGGGAAAGGTTTATTCAATTAGCAAAACAATAATGAAGATAAACAAATTTGTGAAGGGTCTGATTAAAAGAAAAATCATTTTGTGAAGGGTCTGTTTTTAGGCTAAAATATTTTGTGAATGGTCCGTTAACGGACCCAAATTTCTTCTAAAAAGCCCTCTGAAAAGTTAAAAATTAAGAACAGAATATTTTTTACAGGCATATCAGGACAACTATGAACACTAAGAAAATAAGTTGGGAATCACTACTTTACATGATTTTAATTTCTGATTGTATTATGAATTTTCATTGCCATTCCTTATTTTCAACAAAAAAATTAAATATTAAATAACAACTCTATGAAAATAAATTTCGGCAACAAAAACTGACACTTCCTCAATGTGACCTATGTGATACTTACAACCAGCAATATATTGCAGAATACATAAATTGAACAAATTTCTTTGTTAAATTAAACAAACATCTTTTATCTAAGAATTTTATCATTATTATAGAAAAGTTTCAATTACAAATGTAGATTATACTTACCACAAATTTTGAGTGGAGCCTCCAGTTCCAATAAAATAGGCTGGCTAAGAAAAATTTCTCTAGATTTCAAGCATAATCCACGTACTTCAGCTTCGGTGAGCTGAACTGTTTTGCCAGGCCTACACCCTCGAACTGAAAGTTAAAAATATGAACATCATAGCATAATGTATATTATTTTAACACTAAATTCATAATTCTGGCTTTTAAAAGTTTTTTTTTTAAAATAAACTTCATGACAAAAAAATCTTGTTTAAGTTTACTATATATATACAACATTATTTTATTTAACCTTTAAATCTTTGTTGATAAAAGTAGTAAATGGCAGTTTCTGAGGCTCTTAGTTCTTTTCGGAACAATCTCAGAAAACCCTTATGGCAGAGTATTACTTCAAGAAGGAGATTTTTTAAAGGCCAATTTTCTTAACAAAATGGAAGATAGTGGACAAGAAATAAAGGTAAGGCATTACCTTTGATTTTTTAATCATTTTCAATTTAAGAATAAAAAAAAATTAAAAATTCTTAAAATGTTTTTCATTCAAAGCAAGGAAAAAAATTTATAAATTATATTGAATCTATTTTCATGACATTAACTAATATAAAGTCAGTGCACTATACCACAAATGAGGAAATATGTGAAAAATGAATTGAAAATTTTCATACTACAAGAAAATTATAGCACCATACATTAAAAATAATTTAGGCTACACAGTCTTTCTATAGCTAACTTAGAAATCAGATTTATGATAAATATCTATTTACAATCAAATAATGAATAAGTTTAATGTTATGTTAATGAAGACAGATGTTTTTTTATGAAAATCTTAAAAGTACCTCAATCAACAAATGAGCAATGCCAAATTAAAATACCATAAAGTAATAACTTTACAAATATAAGAGTAGATAAATTCCAGAAAAGTAGCAAAAAAAGCCGCACTAAAGCAACATATTAATTTTGAGGCTCATATTTATAATAAAGTGAAACATCACTAAGAACCTTTGCTACACAAGCAATAATGCTGCCAATGAAAAGTCACTGGGTTTATGTAAATTATTTTTCCGTAATGTCTATTAAAAAGAAAAAATTTAAAAAAAGAACTGAATTTACTTGTGCTGTAGAATTAAAAAAGTATCAAAAATTGCTTTCAAACAGTTATAACTTTCAATTTAAATAACAAAACTTTAGAAATTCATTTCTAAGTTTTTTTTTTAGATTTCTAAAATGTCTGGGGAAAAATTTACAATAGTGAGACTTTCATACGGCTATTATTTTTAATTCTTACAGAAAACAGGGAAAACGCAAATACGTAGGATTTTCTTATAAGAAATTGTGTTAAAAATAACAGAAAAATAGAAGGTTTCATAACCAGCATAAGCTCCAAGCTACAATACAAAGCCTAATTCAAGAGGTGTCTTTTCTACATTCTAACCAACATTTATATGATTAAAGTTTCTTACAAATAAAGGAAGAATTTTTAGTAGAAAAAGTAAATGTGACCAATTAAATCCCTTAGAAAGCTAAATAGCAGATTTCAGTGAACCTACAGCAAATAAGTAGTTGAGTATTTTCGATATTATATTACAGAGTAAATAGTAATCAGAATCAGTTTTGGTAATTTTACAGACCATATAAATAATGCTCTGCCAAAATAAAAAATTTTCTCTTCATACTACGCCATTTAATATGAATTTATTACCATGAACATTTAACAATAAACTACATACAAAAATTTATATTTACAAACTACATGATCTTTATTGTCGCTGTGTTAAATGAGAAGAAAAAAAAAAAACTGCATATAATTGGGTTAACATCATGCTAAATTCAGGAAAAGTACAAGGTTTTGCAAGCTTAGTTTAACAAAACTAGTTATTCTTTGTAAATTCATTAACAGGAAAACATCGTTTTCTATTTGGTAAACAAATCAGAAAAATGTCAATATTCTAGATCAAATAAAAAAATTACAACTTTTAACATTCTGAAGTATGCAAATAAATTCTGTGGTATTTAAAATTGTATTGACCTAAATTAAATTGCATGCTAATGTATACTTATACGATGTTTCAATATTTAATATCGTAAATATTACGAACTTCTGTTGTTTTGAATTATACTTTATGAATCACAACAGAATTTTTAGGCAATCTTTTCAATTGAACCAAATGTTTCTCAATTGAATACATTTTGGAGAATCCATATTAATACATTTTAATCTACATATTATTTTTAACAGCCGTTTACCTTCCAATAACCTTGAAATAATACTATCGACGTTCAACTCGCTCTCCGCCATTTTCAGATCAGATGATGACGACAGAAACAAAAGCTCGTATTATTGCCATCTATGCCTTAAAAAATAATTCGCCGCCTTGCGCAAGGCCTGAAACCCTACATTCTGAGATTTTCCCTTTTTACTTGTTTCGTTAAGTATTTTTAACGAAAGGATTAAAATGAAATGCAAGACCATTTTTAAATTAAAGATATTTGCAATCACCACAATATTTTTGAGAAAAATATTTGATTTTTATAAACATGAAGCATAAGTTTTAAAATAAGTAGTTCAAAAAAAGAGCATGCGAAACATTGTTTATGAAGAAATTACGATTTGAATTCACCTTGACCCAATATAGATATGATTATAAAACCTAATTTTCATAATACTGCTATTAGAAGATGAGTTAGTCAATTAAACAATTTAAAAAATTATATTTGGAGTTTCATGACCCTTCTATCCTACACGAGTGACGTAATTGAATGACTCATCCACGGCTCTTCCATCGGACAGTGCCAGCAAGTTGAGGTTCTAGGGGAGTGTTTAGCCCTGAACGTAGATCTTTGTACCTTCACAAGTTGCCAATACCCTGATTCCGTGTTATCCGGACCGCCATATTGGTACGTAGACATTCCTGTTTTTCTCAAAATCGTGCCCTTTAAATTTCTTCAGCGGCTTTTTAATTTTGTTATATGCATCTCCGTATTCCCTGTCTTCCAAAGATGTCGTAAAGTTGTTATCTACTTATAAATCTCGTCTATTCCGGTTAGCTAATCTTGTTTATTTCGTGACCTCTTCATTAGAAGCGTAAGCCTAACTAAAATAAAAATATTAAATTGATCTTCTGTAGATATTTCGTTGATGCATAAATTTATTAGCTGTTGGAGCCTAATGTTTACTTTTTGTTCTTAGTAACATCTCTTAACAAACTGTTTGGTGAATTAAAAACATTTTGGTGTCAAAGCATAAATTGTCAGCTGTGCAACAGTACTTAATTTTTTTTCTACAATAAATTGTTGCAAGCTCGCATGAAATTCATCTATCTCTTTCAAATTGAAATAAAATGATTAATTTATTGGGTCATGTAGGTGCAAATCAATAATGCAAGAATGTTATGGTTTGTTCTTAAAGTATTATGTGTTAATGTAATTGATACACTTCACTGATTTCATTAAAATTCTTGAAACATTTTTAACTTGTTGAAATATATACTTTTTTTATTTAAGTTATTTTGTCTTTAACTTTATTAATTTGCCATCAGTAAGTAATGCCAGTATATTTGATACAAAGGTTTATTTTTACACTTCTTACATTTAACATTAGCAGTGTTATCAAGTCTTACAGCAAATTTTTTAGCTTTCCTGTACAAGATTTGGTATTTTCAATGTAATAAGTTAGCTACTGAATGCTGTTGTAATTGATAATTGTATAGCTTCAACTATACACTTCATTGTATTTAACTTTTTTCATATATGAATCCATTTTAACATTTCATTTTGTAAAGAAGTTATTTTTCTTTACTCTTATTGGATGTGATTGTTGTTTTGCAATAGATGTTTTTTGTGTTAGTGCAATTAGTATCTTCCTGATTCTTTATGAGAATACCTAATAAACTTAATGCAGGAAATTTCTTGTAAAATCACGATTTCTATTTATCTGGTCACTTATAAAAATTAAATTAGCTATTTGTTTTAAAAGAAATATTTTGTAAATAGAATAGTACATATAAATTGAAAATGTTAAAAAAAAACAACAAAGAAAGCTATTGATTTGTTAATAATGAAGCTAATAATCGTATACCAGTAACATGAAACTTCAAAGATAAACATTTTGGCTTGATTACATATATTTATTGCTGTTTGAGAATTGAAATAAAGTTCATAATTTCGAATATGTGTTGCGCAAATTAATTGTAGGTTTGTATCATTATCTAAAGTGGAAATTTTGTATCCTCATTGCCAAAAATTAAAATATAGTAATAAAAGTGGGAAACTAATTATGATGTATATGAAAATATTTTAGATTTAAATGTGAAGAATGCAGAGGTGTATTCTCACTTATCTTATTTAAGATATTAATTATTTAAAATAGAAATTATTTTATTTAAAAAAATAGTTATTTTTTTCTAAGATGTCTTTTATAATAACTTGCTAATTAATTTTTATTTAATGATATAACACCTCAATATTCATGTTTATTTATAATAACCAATATAGTTCTCGAAGTAATTGCTCTAGTGTTGCTGCTTAGTATTTTCAAACTATTTTAAATCTTTCAAAATTGGACCCTTTAAAATAAAACTTGGATTATGTGTGTTGAATTGTTATGTTAAATGAATTATACATAAATATTACTTTTTTTTAGTCAGGTCAATTGTGATTTTTAAAAGCAGCATTTTAAGATTAAGAAGACAAATTTTCCCAAGTCAGTCTTGTAAATTATCCATTACCATTTTTATAGTGTTAATTAATTAATATTAAGTTTGAGCCATCTGAATTTGCTTTTTTTTAAATTTTTTATTAGTGTTTCTGTATAAATGTACAAGTTGACTTCATAAATGTAAGAATTTGATGATTGGTTTTTTAGTTCAACTAACTTAGAAATGAAACATCATGATCAGTAAATTTAATGATTTTTTCAAAACTGAGAATATTTTTTAGAAAAGGTATTCTTTTGAGTCTAGTTTTAATGATACTTAAAAAGAGGTCCTTAACAGAAGCTATAGACATTTAAACAATGAAATATAGCTAATTGAAATTAATTATTTTATCTAATAAGTATATTTTCTAGATAAGGTGGATTTAAAAAAAATGCTGTTAGTATCTAGTAAACTAAACTAAAAAAATTTTTTTAAAAAAACTTGTCTGTTAGATTATTTTAAATGGCTATAAGTCAAAATAAGATTTTTTATGTTTAGCTATTAAAGTATTTAACATGGTTCCAAACAACAGTCAATATTTATTGTCTGATTTGCAACTATTGAAGTCAAATGCAAGTTAATTACATTTCATAA
Organism: Parasteatoda tepidariorum; assembly: GCF_043381705.1. Classification (NCBI taxonomy): domain Eukaryota; kingdom Metazoa; phylum Arthropoda; class Arachnida; order Araneae; family Theridiidae; genus Parasteatoda; species Parasteatoda tepidariorum. Next base: position 29,720,264 of record NC_092212.1, on the reverse strand, counting down.
ACTTAATTGTTAACTACAATGAGTTTAAATATTACAATTTTCATTCTAGTTGAAATATATATAAATGAATGTCTGCATGTGCATGTCATTTATAGACTCCTAAACTATCTAACTGAAAGTAATAAAATTTGACAATCAGATAGTTTGAAACATAAAAACATTCTACGATAAACAGTTCGAGTGTGATGAGCAACAAAAAATTTGGTTAAGTGATAGTCATTGTTTTAACTGTAACTTTAGACAATTCAATTTTTCAAATATTTTAAAGATATCTGCACGCTTAGAGCTCTATTTGATCAAAAAAAGTTTCTTGCACGTACTTTATTACTTAATTATTTTTCTTTCACTATGTCAGATAAATTAACTGAAATATATTATATTTATTACTAATCTAGATTAAGGCAAACAAGTTCGCAAGTTAACGTTATGTTAGTATTAGTTACGTCATTTGCTTATGTGCATTAGCTCCTTGCTCCAAAAGTAAATAAGTTGGCCTGTCTAATTCAGTGGCTCTAATCTAGATATATTTCTATTTCTTTTATGGTAACAAAGTATTGAAATTTCAAGTATGCAAGCTGTCATAAGCACGAAAGAGTAGAACATGCATGCTTACAAATTTCTGAATGAAAATTCTTTTCCTTTTCTCATGTAGATTTGCTTGAATAAGCTTGCTATAAATTTGGGGAAATTATTGAAAAACTAAAAGCAAATGTTTAGAATGAACAAACTAATGAGTGTTTTGTATTATGTTTTAATTATATTTATGCAGGTTACATAATTTGTTCATTGTTATTGTTATTCAGTGAAAAATGAGTATTAGTCATGCTGTTATGCCTTATGAGTAGCATAAGAAAAATATGTTGTTTTTAGAAGCATAATTGTTTTGTTTATGTAATTTTTTTTATTGCAGGTTATTTCAATTTCAATTTTTTTATTTAAATAACTTATTGACTAAAAATTTTAATATCTTAGAAATTAGTTTTAAATATTCTATAATTGATTTAAATACTTTAAATTTTAAACTAGAATACATTTCATAAGGGTTTATTTATTAACAAGCCTGGTTTGCAAGGGAAACCATATAACATTGTTCGGCAATCTAGAGGATTTGGGAGCGTCAGCAAACGGGGTCTCTAATGTTACTAATGTTACAAATTATATTTCAATGTTGTGATATCCAAATAATATATTTATATATATTTTTATTTAACTATTAATATTTTCTAGATTTTGAAGATATGATATTTTTAGTGTATGAAAAATGATATTCAAGTCCAAGAGAAAGATACCTCATTGAGATGAAGGACAATGCAGTGTTTATTATGTGACTAACTGTTGGTGTCTATTGAACAGGAATTTTCCTGTTTCTTTTTTAAGTATATAAAAGGTCAGTTACTATTCTTTTATTTTTTAAAAATTTTATAGATATTATAATTTTGTTTAATTCCTATTTCATGTATGTTAGGCAATCTTAGTTTTGGAAACGAGGCACTTTTGCTATTCAAACCAGCGGTCTGTGTTCTGATTTTTTTTAAAACTTAATATTTGTAATTTTTTTTTTTTAAAGTTCTAACTATTTAAACATCTGAGTTTAGAGCTAGTATTCTCCCTTGTGTCTTTTTATGTATATTGATGATCTACAGTTAAAGTTTTAATATCAAACCTTTCTTTGAATAAGGAAATGTAATTTTTGTCTTGTTGATTTTATTTTTATTCTAACTTTTTACTTCAAATAAAAATTCATGTGAATTAGCTATTAAAAAATGTAGGCCTGTAATGAAGATACATCAACACAGATAACATTGAATTGGTTCTAGAGTTCATGTAATGTTAGTTGTTGAATTTGTTCTGGATTGACATGATTTAAATAACTTGATTTTTTTTTTTTAAAATCATTGATTTAAATGAATTGATTTTTTTTTAATCTTATGTTTAAAAAAGTTTTATGTATTAATTTATACATATATATTCTTTAGGGTAATTTTTTTTTTGTCTGAGTTCATTAATTGATGGTTTTTTCCAAAGAAATAATGAAAAGAAAATGTATGTAAATTATTTTTAAAAATTTTAGTAGGTATATATTTTCTGAACCATAGAAGAAGTCCTAATTGAGGGGATGACTTTTGATCTGGTATTTTTAATAGTTACAGGTGGGTCATAGATATCCCTTTTAGTTTTGAAAGGCTAAACTATTTAGGGAGTTGGTCTATTTAATCAAATTCTAAGCAAATTATGAAGCGTCTTCTTAGGCTACAAAGAGTTATTGTATTGTATGCTATCTTTACTTTAATGTGTCAGTTTGACCTATAGTGTATAAAAAATATAATAGTTTGATTTAAAACGCAACCAAAATCTTAAACTTCATCCAACAAAATTTACTCGCCAGCCCTAAATGTTTGATTGCTAATGGCAAGTAAAGATATTGTTCTCTGCTAAACTTTTTCTTTTCAATTTGATTATGCCAAATTACAATTCTTGTTACAATTTAAAAAGTGAGCTTGTTCTGTAATTGTAACAAATTTTTTTAAGATTTAAACATCTTTTTTTATTTCAGGGATTTTTGATAATTAAAGATTTTGAGACCGCTTCTTTTTAAATTTGCATATATTCTATGCTTTAAATCAGTAAAATGCAATAATTGTAAACAAATACTTTGATCTCTTTCAAGAAACAAAGCAACAAAAATTTGAATAACTCTTCTTTAATTTAATGTTCAAGAAAGCCAGAGAAGAAAATTGCATCATTGAAATTTAATACATGACTACTTGCACATCTCTTTGTATTTCTGAATTCTGATAATATTTGTATTTCTGAATATTGCTAAAAGATAACGTAACTAGTTCCACTTTCTTCACAATTTTCACATTGAGATTTCCCAGTTTGAATTAAAATCAAATTCATTTTGTATTTTCTATTATTTTGCTTTGATTAGTGTTACCGTTGTATGTCATAATAGTTATGATTTATTCAGAGAGTGAGTCTAAGGACAGTGAATTTATTATCTCTCAATCGGAAAATGATAGCTCTGATTTATGAAGTGAAAATTATTATATGAAATATTTTACCTAATTTTAGTAATTTTATGCAGATATTTATCTTCAAAATTTTAAAGCAATAGATTTAATAAGAAAGTTATAACAGTGTTTTTTTTTTTTTTTTTTTTTAAACTNTTTTTTTTTTTTTTTTTTTTTTAAAGATAAAAATCGGGTGTAATGCAGCAAAAACTAGAGATCAGTGGATGAGACATCACATATTTCAACCACCAATAGGTCAAACAAAAAATTGCCTGGCCACAAAAAAAAGAAATTCCAACCCAAATTCGAAATTCCAACCCAATTTTTTTTTTAGGGGGGGGGTGGAATTTCAAAGAAAAAAATCTGACAAGGGGTTAAGTTAGTCTGAAAATATTAAAAAGCTAGATAATAATCTGTCGAAAGAGTCATAGTAAGAAATTTAATTGATTAGCAACTTACAATTATTCTCTATTTTATAGCTCTAAAAAACTTTTCTTACCAGCATACATAGTGAAAAGTTCTGTTTAGATGCAGGGTTAGTTTATGAAATGAAACATTCATGAATTCTGAGAAAGAATGTTGAACCATTTTTACACCATCATTAGTTTTGAAAAATGACTTCAGTACTTAATTCACTATTCAAATTTCTTAGAATTTCCTTATTTTCTTTATAATTCATTAATTTAATAATAATTCTCAAATTTTATTTATAAATTCTTAATTTTTGTTATAAAAAGAATAAAATGTAACTAATTTTATAATTTTTAAAATGTTATGGGCTATTTTTTAAAGAATGCTATTAAAATCTTTGAAACTTATATGAGCTTAAACATATATAGAACTATCTGTATAAATTTAACAAAAAGAAACGAATAAAAAGATATTAAAGATAATTTTAAAAATTTTTTATTGGCAAGCTGTAATTTTTTTTTTAAGAATAATACAATTAAGATTTCGAAATTAAAAAAAAGGATAAATAAAGAAACAATAGCAAAACATAAAATTCTTTTTTAATTTAAATTTATGCACAAAATTTTGTAATACCATGTGAAGTATTAACATTTATTACATTTATTTAGTTTTGTTAAATTTTGACAAAACTATAATATTAATATATTATAATATAAAAATAATATAATATTATATTAAATAATATTTTAAAAAAATCCATGATAAATATGGCTATAACATCTTTTAAAATTATCGTATTTTTNACCATTCGTTTTAAACCCTTTATTATAATAAATATGTGAATGATTAATTATTTTCTGTGCAAAACATTAGAGGTTATTTTCTGAACAGAATTACTAGAATAGTATAAAAAATTATCCTAAGTATCTGTTTTTTGTTTTTGTTTTTTTTCCAGCATTTTCTTGATCTAATTACAGTTTGTACTTTTTATTCTTAAATGAAGCATTAAAAACAATGTTTGAGATAAGTTTTTTGTTTTTTGGTGGAAAATCACTTAAAACATGAGGAATAAAAAAAAAGGGGGGGCAGGGTGCTTCTTCACAGCATTTTGAAAAGGCAATCACTCAGCACAGTAAAAATTTATCATAATGTGTAATATCATGGAATAACTAAATTTATCCTCAATAATTTTTAAATTACCAGCTTATACTATTTTATTTATATATTTCAACAAATAATTATAATTCGTTATCTAAAATAAGAGAAAAATTGCAGTTTATTTATAGTAATGAAAGGCAAGCTAAGAGAAGCTTAGAGACAGGCAAGCTAGAGAAAGGCAAGATTTCCAAAAAAAAGAAAAAGTAAACTAAAAAAAAAAATTTTTTTATAAACAGTTTGAAAGATTTTTCCATAGTTTATACTTAAAATACCTGGAAAATAAACCTTTAAAGGTGCATTTTTTTTTAAAAGGTATTTATTTAAAAAATAATTTTAAAATTTGAAATCACTTAAACTTGTTAACCCCCTTGTAAAAAGAGAAATTTATAAAAATGTATCCAGTTGAGAATAGTCCCAACAAAGTAAATACAGTAGGGAACCGATTATCCGGAACGGTCGGGACCATCTCTATTCCGGATAACTGATTTTTCCGGTTTTCTGAATCTCTACAAAAAGCCGTGTTTTTTTTAAATTTTTTTTTTTGTTAAACCCAACTAAAAAAGAAGTGGAAATCATCTTACAAATAAGAAAACACGGTGAAGTAATACGCTAATGATTATTTCCAAAATGATGGTAATTTAAACATCTTTAAAAAAAGAAAGAAGAATCGTAAAATCTTAAGAGGAAAAAAAAAAATTTTTTGTTAAAAGGCGAGAAAATTTATCGAATTTCCTTCTGCTTTTTTGGTTTTCTGATTTCCGAATAACGGTTTCTGTACTGTATTTGTAATAGTAAGGATTAAACCTACAATCTCAGATAATTTTTGTGTGTAATTATTTTAACAGTTAATTCACTTTTCTTAAAGGTGTAATATGAATAAAAAGGCATTGTTTTTAAGGGATGACTGCTTATTTTAACAAAAAAAGGCAAAGAGGATGCATTAATAAGGATCAAAGGGAAGGCAGGGTGGGCCGCCCTTCTAAATACGCTTGGGGAGAACGCTGTTCCTACTGCAATATTCATAACCAATTTTTTAGCATATATCAGTATGCTAAAAATTGATTAAGATTTATTGTTTAATAGTTTAGCTGAAAAATAAAAACAATCTATTAAATTTTAAATTTTTTAGCCGAAAGATATATTCTATTTAAATTTAATGAAATTATCAGCTTATCTGTTTTTTTTCTTTCTTTATCATATAACACATCATTCAAAAAAGAAACTCCAGTCTGATACATAGACGACAACACTGTTGATAGAATTGATTTCTAAATAACAGAGCAACTTTCAAACAATACGTTTCAACGTTTCAAAATTTAATACTATTCTGAATATTAGTTTAGTGGGTACTAGTAATTTTAGAGACCCTAGTTATAAAATTTTTTAAATAATGGATGAAGAATCTAGTGTGGTTAACATTGCTTTTTGAGTTTTGCAGTTGTGATTGATGTTCAATAAATAAAAATTAAAATTTATGAATTTTTAGCTTATCTTGCTATTATTGTTATTTTTGCTTGTATGTGACTGTATTTTGTTGGCTAAGAATTAATCTATATATTTTTTTAAGGATGGAGACCGTCACAGGGTATTTGGGTTAAATTCTCAAAGTCGAAGTCGAACATCTGAAGAACCTCATATCGGTCGATATAGGCTTCTTAAAACCATAGGCAAAGGCAATTTTGCAAAAGTAAAACTGGCTAAACATCTTCCCACAGGAAAAGAGGTAATATTCCTTAATTCTAGTTTTATATGCCTAGTTGTTAACTGCATGGCAAAAATAAATATGCATCTAAAATTCACTAATTCTTACAACTTTTGTTTCAGGTGGCCATTAAAATAATTGATAAAACACAACTGAATCCATCCAGTTTGCAAAAGGTAATAATATTAGGATTTTTATATAATTTATAAAATGGAAGTAAATTAGCTTTTTATAGTTATGCAAAAAAATATTTTTACAATTGAAACTTTATTTTGATGTTAATAAATGAAAAAGATTTACTTCCAAAGCAAACTCTTTTGTGCAGACTGTCACAAATACAAGCCAGTGTGAAATGTTATCGTTCAGGGTAAAAAGATGAAACTGGTAATCAAACTAATTCTTAAGCAGTTTATTTGTATGTGGGATTCAAATAGTTTAATATATTTAATTTAGCAATACTTAGTTCAAAGTTTAAAAAAAATTAAAGCATTACACTATGAGTTAACATTGACTAAATATGTGATTAGACTGAAAACAAAGTAGGACTGTCACATAACCAATTCCCACATTTAAGCTACTACTTTTTTTCCCATTTTAATATTGTACAAATGCTTTTACAATATATCTTTCCGAAGAGATTAAACAAGCTGTAGGGCCAGGATAGCCTGGTTGGTAGGTTGGTCCAAGAGGTCGTGGGTTCGATCCCCGCCTGCCGAAGAGTCCCCCTGTAGTAAATGGTGACTGATGCACAATAAATCTGTCAAGTCACAAAGTCCTCCATGTTCCCATAACAAATCATACCTCTGGGGATAGTGATCGAAGAGTTTCCTTGTCTTCTGGATTGGTTCAAAACTACAAGGCTGCGGAGTTGATCATTAGTAATCGTAAACCCAAAATTGGGTTGGCTAGGTTATAAAATATATAAAAACAAGTTGTGGGATGAAAATCACCCTTTTGATGTCTTGCCTTACATCTGAGACATAAACAAAACTTGTTTGTCCCTTAATAGTATATTACTAAAGATATAAATTTAAAAATTTTGAATTCTTTTCAATATAAACTTAGCATATATGTCCATGATAATGACTGCTATTGGTCTTTTCTGCTTGGTAGTTATGTAATTTTAAGAAGACATCAGTTCTTGAGGAAAAATTTGTTGCCTTCCATTCAGTATAATACCTTCTTAGCCCTGTCAAAAAATTTACAGTCAGTATTTTAAACCCATACTAAATTTTTTTTCAATATTCAAAATTGCTGTAATTTTTTTTTTCCATATATGTTTGTGTAAAAATATTGCATGCAGCTTGCCACTTGATCAAAAAAAATTTCATTCCTAATAAATGTTTTTTGTTGCAGCTTTTCCGGGAAGTTAGGATTATGAAGATTCTAGATCATCCAAATATTGGTAAGAATAATAATTCCAACTATTTTCATAATAATTTTAGAATTGTTTTTTAATTATCTCTTTGAATGTCAGCTGTATGAAACACATTTCTAGTTTCTCATTGTGAATTTAATTGTGAAAAAAATAATTTTTTTCTACTAATAATGGATTAAGTATCAAAACTGTTAAAACTTAGTTTTAATTTGGAATTGTCTACTTTAGTTCATGATAAAATCCTTATAAGAAATTTTCAGGCAAATTTTAAGCTTAAGTCATGAGTTTTTTAGCAAAAGCTGAAACAAAATTCTTATACCACACGATGGCTTAAAAATAGGACTTTATTTACCATTCTAGAAGCCTTGATGTGTTAAATATTCATTTGAGTTCAAATTTTAATATTTCCACTTTAAAAAAAAGTTTTTTTTTTTGCATGTCTTGAGTATTATGTTTTTCTTGTTAATTTCATTATTTGTTTGTAGCACATAATTTTCTCTTTTTTCTGGGAGAGGGGATATTTTCCGTGCAGTAGGTAGAATCTATCGTAAGAATTTCATGCAAGATGTCTTAATTTTTGTCATGAGTTGTTAGTTTCACAGCCTTGTACTAAAAATACTATCATAGCAGAAACCCTGGTATATTAAGCATTGCACTAAATATTTCGTTCAAGATTGTGCCCTAAGATATTTTGTCTAATATCCATAATCTTTTTCTTTTTTTTTTCCTTCATATTTTCATCTTCTACATTAGCTTTTTTTCCCTTTAAATAATTGTTAAAATGCTTTATTCATTTAAAAAAATAGTATTGACAGCTATGTTATTGCCTTGTAGTTAAATTGTTTCAAGTAATCGAAACTGAGAAGACTCTATATTTGGTTATGGAATATGCAAGTGGAGGTACGTTTATTTTCATGATCATAGTATGGGATTTAGCTTTAACTACATTACAATTTATGTTACATATTGCATGTATATTGCAGGAGAAGTATTTGATTATCTTGTTGCACATGGCAGAATGAAAGAAAAGGAAGCCAGAGCTAAATTTAGACAGGTATAACAATGCTTTTCTCAGTTTATTTACACATATGTTCTTATAAACTTATTTATATATTATATTATATTTTATATATTTATATTTCTTTGTTAGATTGTATCTGCTGTGCAATATTGTCATCAAAAGAGAATAATCCATAGGGATCTAAAGGTTTGTATTTTTGTTTCTGCACATTTTTGTTAATTTAATGTTAGTTATCTATGTTATCTTTGATAGTTGGTATAATTTAGTAAAAGATTTTGCAAAAATGAAATAAGGCATTAAATTTATAACATTTGTTGGGCTAATATTGGCCTATTTTACTAACCAATTATCAGCATAAGAAAGAGAGAAAAAATCATACTAGCAAAATGCTCAAATCTAAAAAAAAAAGTGAGCTAAATAATAAAAATACACTCTAAGATATTATTATTTTTTTTTTTTTTTTTTAACTTTTCTCAGAATAAGGCTTGGTGTTGTTTGATTTTGACTTCAAAATACAGATTTTTCTGCTTTTCACTTCTTAATGTAATTTTGTGCTAATATCTTTTACCATAAGCGCAAATTATTACTATAATTTTTATTTTGTGCTAATATTGTTTTGACGTTTCCATGGTTTTTATTTGGAAGTTAAATTCAAATAAGTCAGTGAATTAGTGTTTTTCAAAAACAAAAACTTCATCAAACAACAAAACCATAGAAACAAAAACTTTTCAAGTTTTTTTTGTAATATCTCTGAACTTTCAAGATACTTGTTTTTTTTGTCAAATTTAAGGCAATTTAATACTCAGATATTTTGAGAGATTTCTCACCAGTTAAGAAATTAAAGTTAAGAAAGTAATTTGGACATAAATTAGACTGGTTTTTTATTTATTTAAGATCTCACTTTATAGTTAAAATTTGTAAAGCTTTTTATATGTTAGTGAGTTAAGTGTTATTTCAAAAATAGTTGTTGTCTAGGTACAGTTTTTAAACTTTTAAGATGTAAGATGGATGTAAAAATAAGTGACACATTTATTTTTGTTAATGATTTAAACTTGATATTTATTTTCTTTTTTTAGGCCGAAAATCTGTTGTTAGATGGCGAAATGAATATAAAAATAGCAGATTTTGGATTTAGTAATGAATTTGTTCCTGGACAAAAATTAGACACCTTTTGTGGTAGTCCTCCATATGCTGCTCCTGAGCTATTTCAAGGTTTGTTTCCTTAAAGATAAGTTGAATAGTGATAAAAACCATTTAGAATCAAACTTACTTTATTATCTCTTTTAGGCAAAAAGTATGACGGTCCTGAAGTTGACGTTTGGAGTTTGGGTGTTATTCTTTACACACTTGTTAGTGGTTCTCTGCCGTTTGATGGAGCAAACCTCAAGGTAGATTTACTTATTTTTGGTGTAGTGTATATATTACTTTTTTATATTGTGGTGTATACTTATATATTTTATTTATACTTATTTATATTTTTGTGTAGTGCATATTTACTTGCTTCTCATCACAAAAGTCTACATCATCATATATATATTTCTTTTAATAATAATTGAAATTTTTCATTAACTCAATATTGTTTACTTATTCATAAAAAATGATTTTATAAATTTCTTTCAAAGTGAGTTGATATTCTATATTTTGTTATTTGTCTACTATTTCTTAAATAAATTCAATTTGTGTAATTTCTTTTATGTAAAAATTTTTTAAATATTTTTAGATTTTATTTCTTTAAAATATTTTATTTTTTTAAAATTCTATATTTTAATTTTTTTTTATTTAAAAAATGTATGTGCTGCTAGTATGTTGACTAAGGTGAAAAATTAACTGAAAATTATTATAAATGTAAAATATTTCTTTTAAGAGGGAAACTTTCTAGCAATTAATTTCAATTACATTATTTCTTTTTGAATTTTTCATAAATTTGAGTGAGGAAAATCAAAGATAAGATTTTCAGACTTTCAGAGCTCGCACGGGTTAGGGAGGACAAGGAAAATTTGGAATTGTCATGGAATTTTGTTTTAACTTTACAAAACAGAGAATAGCCAAGGAAAATTGCAATTTTTAATAATACCTGGGGAATAATCAATCTTAAAATTGTCAGTAACAGTAATCAGTTATTGAGATTTAAATTCAATAATTCCAACATCTATTACAATTATTTGTTATAAAAATTCCACATTTTAATGAAACTGACATGTTTCCATTCTTATTCAAAGATGTTTTTTCCTCCTTAAAAAATCTAATATTTGGCATTGCAGATAAAACGATAAAATTTTTCTGAGGAAAAATTTCAAGGTTTAGATAAAATATGGTCTTAATTTTCATTGAAATTTTCCTGATATACCTGTAAAGTCAGAAAAAATTTTCTGATTTTGAGTGAGATCCTTGGAATTTTNTTTTTAATAATACCTGGGAAATAATCAATCTTAAAATTGTCAGTAACAGTAATCATTTATTGAGATTTAAATTCAATAATTCCAACATCTATTACAATTATTTGTTATAAAAGTTCCACATTTTAATGAAACTGACATGTTTCCATTCTTATTCAAAGATGTTTTTTCCTCCTTAAAAAATCTAATATTTGGCATTGCAGATAAAACGATAAAAGTTTTCTGAGGAAAAATTTCATGGTTTAGATAAAATATGGTCTTGATTTTCATTGAAATTTTCCTGATATACCTGTAAAGTCAGAAAATTTTTTCTGATTTTGAGTGAGATCCTTGGACTTTTGACTTCCAATTTTTTGACAAATTTTAAGGTTGAGTGAGATGAAACAAAATACAAAAAAAGGTGCTATAAAAAATTCTGTAGCTCTAGCCTGGACTGAGCCATTTTTTTTTAATATTAAAAAATTTGTCGCTGTGCTTCATCAGTCGAACTGTGTTTATCTTAACTATGAGTTAGGCATTCACAAGCATTTATGCTCCCCCTCCCAAAAAAAAAGCATCCAAATCATTTATTTAATATATTACATATTTATATTTAAGAGCAAGTTAATTTTGCTTATCCAATTATGAAAGTTACTTTTATGTAAGGTAAGATTATTTACTTGAATTTGATTTCTTAAGCAATCGTAAATATATTTCTTTTTCTATCTTAAACCTATTTATACGATTTTCATAAAAGAAAAATTTAAGCTTAAAGATTTGCATTGAAATTATTTGCATAAAATGCACAATCTTTTCTTTTTAAAATTAAAAAATCAGTTAGAAAATTCTTTGAACTTTTACCCCTGATTAAAATGCTTATAGCTTACCCTATCTCTAAATTCTTTCCGTTTGAATAAGTTATACTAAAAAAATATCAGATTTAAATTTATAAGTTTTCTATTAGTATTTCGAACTTCATTGTCATTATTTAGATTTTAGTGATAATTCTATTTAAAACTTTTGACTTAACAAAAGTTAATTGCTAGAACTAAATTGTTTTAACAAAATATTAAATTAAAGATTAAATGTGTTGTCTTTAACCCAATTATTATAGCTATCACATTCTGTTTAATACTTTTTAGGAACTTCGTGAACGTGTTCTTCGTGGAAAGTATAGGATACCCTTCTACATGTCGACAGATTGTGAGAATCTCCTTAAAAAATTTTTAGTTTTAAATCCAAGCAAAAGAGCATCTTTAGAGGTATTTCTTTTATACTTGAATGATACTTCAGTTGATTTAACTCTTGTTTAGCTTATTAATTCTGCTATCCATGAATTATTTTATTAATAAATAATTTCTTAGGCTATAATGAAAGATAAATGGATGAATGTAGGGTATGAGGATGAAGAGCTGAAACCTTACATAGAACCAGAAACTGACTTTAGTGACACTAGAAGAATGGGTAAGCAAGGTGAATTATGTTTCTGCTATATTGTAGGTAGCTGGTTTTATATCTTTCTCTTAACATTTTTCTCAAATAATCTTGTAACAAATATTAATATGCAGTAGAGCACGCATTGCTATGCTTAATCACCCATGTTAACTTCTGTTATTAGTAACAGCATGCACTTTTAATATGAAATCATTCTTATACATTAGGATTTTTTGTTTAAATATTTTAAAGGCATAATATTAGTACAGTCAAACCTCGATATCTCGCACTTGAAGGGAGAGGAGAAAAAATTAGAGATATCGAAAATTCGAATTATCAAAAATCGCATGTTATCGATGGTAGAAAAAAGAAAAATGATCTTTACATACCTTATTTACTATTCCATATTTACTTTAAAAACACTTTTTACACTTTCATTTAAAAAAAAGATTCGATTGTTTGCTTTAGACATGTGTAAGAAAGTTTGTCTATAACACTTTCTAAGTGGACTGTAGCTTTAAATGTCTCCTCTGACGTATTCGGCTGTCTCTCTATAAATCTCCTTACAGTGTCCACTGCAGAAAGTGCTTGTTTGTTAGTAACATTGGGCGGTAAATCTTCGATTTCCTCATCCTCTTCTGTTATTTCACAAGAAGCTTTCATTTGAGCGATGATATCATTGTCATCCCACTCACCACACACTGTTACTGTATCCTCTATGTTTACAATCCATGAAATTCCATGTCATCAAGCTTCATGAGTCCGGTCAATCTGTTCCAATCATTTTCGGTGTAGTTTTCAGCAGAATTAACGATATTGATTGTTTGAATACTTTTGTAATCTTTAATCAATCCAGACTTCTTGAAGCCATTAATTATTGTAGAGGACGAGGCATCATTCCATGCCTTGTCAGCCATTCTTAAATTGTCTTTTTTTTGTGAATATTTTGTTAATTTTAGAAATAAATCTACACTATTTATTGAGAGAAAAAAATTCAAGTTATCAAGGGATTAGAAGGAAAAAATACGTAAAATCAAGTTTTTTTTAACATTGAGTGTATAGGAAATTTGAAGGGAATTTTTTTTTTTCTTCTACGAGATATCGAAAAATTCGTGAAATCGAGATTCGAGTTAGCGAGGTTCGACTGAAAATGGGAAATTTTTTATAAGTTTTTTTTTTCCAAAGAGACAATTTTGAATGACCTAAAGATAGTTCTTAAAGAAATTTCTAATGAAATTGAGTCCTTTTATCAGTTTAAAAAAATTTAATGTCAACCAAAGTGTTTTTTTTAAGTCTAGATAAATGTATTATTTTTAAGTTTTCTTATATGAATTTGATAAATTTCTAACAAAAGTTTAAATTTAATTATTTTCCATGTTTGAGTTTTTTCTTTTCAACATTCAAAACAAGTAAATGACTAATAGTTTCTTATGACTCTTAAGATATTATTTTTAATGGGGAAATGGTACCAAATTTAACATTAAATTTTGATATTAAACAAAATATTTTTGCCATAAAAATACATATTTTTTAAATTATGTATTTAATGAATATTCTTTGTTTAACCCTACACTGTATATACATGTGTGTGTATTATATACACACACACACAGGTATTTCACAAATTATGCACTTAATGTCTTTTAATTAAAGTGTGTAAAGTTTATTATTTTTAACAAAATTCAATATTAAATATAACAATTTAATATAAAAGCTTATTTAATAAAGAAAATTAAAGTGATGCCTTCATTATTCATGATACAGTGTTGGGTTAAGAGGATGCTATATCACGAAAGAAACCTTTCCTGGCACATTTTGTCGCATCTCTGTTAATATTTTGAAGTACAAAAAAAAGAAGAAGAAAAAAATTAGCTCATGTAAACAGTAAAGTTTCAAATGCTGTAAAAATATTGAAATGCAAACGAATTATTGTAGAATTACTTTCTCACTGTGGAATCTTACCATAATTTGTATTTTGAAAATATTTTCTCAGCATTTTACTTGGTTTATTTGTTCTCTCCCTCTATTTTAAATTAAAAGAAGTGCAGAATTTGCCATGAAATGTTTCTTTGCATCCTCTTAGGAGGGAAAAAAATATTATTTTAAATCTTTTCTTTTCCATTATTTCTTTTGCAGAAATTCTCTTAGGTATGGGCTATACGCAAGACGAGATAAATGACTCACTGAGGAGCAAGAAATATGACGATATAATGGCAAATTATTTGCTTCTCGGCAAAAGGACTACTGAGGTAAATCTAATCATTAAGACTTTTATGTTTGGTAAATGTGCTAGTTTATTATTTTACATTTTCACAATATTATAAGCATGAGCAGTCTTCTGATTTTTATTGATCAGTACAGTATAGCCATCTTTAGCGCTTATCATGGTGTATAGCGTTTTTTAAAGGTGCTTATTTTCGATTTTTGTTATTTAAAAGCCCTTAAAGGTGCTTTTTTCATTGGGTGTTTTTAAAAAGTGCCTAATTTTCCCTTTTCAAAAATGAGAATTTTTTCGTTACCTTGTCGATTTTTGCCACATATTATGCAAAAGCCCGCTTTTTCAGATTGTTTTATTCAGCGTTTTCGCAATTAATTTCGGCGTACCGTCGGTCCATAGCGTATGAAAGCGCCAATCGTTCTACATGTTTGATGAAATACTTGTGAGTCCGTATGTGCGTCTACTGAGCTGGGTTTGGTGAGATTATTGCCTTCTCATGTGCATTTTGCAAGGACTTCCTTTTCCACCCTCTGATATTGAACCCGAAAAATCTCTATCATTTTATGACGGCTAATATNCGTATGTGCGTCTACTGAGCTGGGTTTGGTGAGATTATTGCCTTCTCATGTGCATTTTGCAAGATATTCTCAATTTCAGACTTCCTTTTCCACCCTCTGATATTGAACCCGAAAAATCTCTATCATTTTATGACGGCTAATATAATCAAGAAAAGAGTTCTTTGTCAGAAAATAGTTATTTTATCATGATCATCTAAAGTCTCAGAATTATTTTGCATTTTGTTAATGTATATAGTACTTAAAAATATTTTTTGAGTGCTTAAAAGGTGCTTATTTTTGGTTGAAAGATTTGGTTACGCATCCTGTTTTATGCTTTAAAGAAGGAAGGGAAGGAAGGATTTTCCTGTAAATAAAGAATCTATAAACATTCACATTTGAAACTTGCAAGATAGCATACAAAGGTTTGCACTTAAGAGTTGTATCAAAATTTTTTTTAAAAAATTGTTGCTGTATTGTCCTCACCTTTTAATTTGTGTGTTTTCAGTAAAAAATATTTTCTTTATTTTGTAAAATTTACCCGAGTTTATGATGCTTATTCTATATGCTGTTATTGTTGTAGCCGTAGCTTGTCTAACACAAGTGTTATTTTGTTTTTGAACCAAGTTTTTTTTCTTCTTAAACCAAGCAGAAATATTTTTATATACTTGAAAATTGTCATTAATTGAAGGTTATATAATTATACTTGTGTTATTAATTTATTAAAATATTTATTTATTTTTCAGAATGACAGTTGCGATTCTCAATCCAGTTCTAGTTTATCACTGCGCACATTAAAGGCCCCTACGGAAACTTCTGGTAATAGTCAGTCCCCACCACACATTAAAGTTCAACGTAGTGTTTCAGCTAGCAGCAAACCCCGACGATTCAGTCATAGTAAGAAAACTTATTAATTCTTCTTTGATTAAATTGTCTTTTATAATTATGTGTAACAGAGCTATCTGCTCAATATTAAGCAGTATAACATATTTTATGCTTATAATTTGTTGGTTCAGACTAAGAGATGACAATAATCAAAATTATTTTGTGTTACAAATAGAAAGAACTTTTAAAGCATGTTTTGCATACAAAATTAAAATTTAATTTTTCAACAAACACTTCTTTATCATCTGACATATTGAGAACTTATGAGACACATCTGAAAAATGCTAAAGATTAGAATACACTTAACTTTAAAAAGAGAAAGTCAGTTTTTACAGTAGTTTGTCTCATGTTTACACAATCTCTTTATTCTTACATTATCTGGGCTTAATATAATTCTAATCGGTTATGGGACGTACCTAGCTGAAATTAAAGTAATCTGATAAAAAAAATACGGGATTTTAATTTTGAATAAATGTATGATAATTTGAATTAAATGAAAAAATATAGTAACTCCCTTTTATATTTTTTAGAACAGGAATAATATATATTTTCTTTTCGGTAGAAAAATCATTTGCCAAAACGCAATTTTTACGGCCTCATTTTGATGCCATTCCAAATCTTTGAATTTACATAGTTTTGTTGTCTTTTTTGAGCATACTTTAAAAAACAATTACATCCAAATTATCTCTCCAAATCTGTCACAAGTAACATCTCTTTTTTAGAGGACCACATCAGAATGTTCCACACACGGTTTGTTGGTAACACCATTTCTTTGTGTTATATTATGTTTAGGTTAAGAAAATTGCCTTTACGGAAAATTGTTTAATGTTTAGATATCTTATTAATGACTGACGATCAATATTCATGCTGTATATGTTGTACTCTTTCCACTGGATGGCTAACATTTTTAAACCTAAGATGTTATTAATTGTGAATAAAAATGAAGTGTTCAAGACTGAATTAACGCAATTTCATATTTTAAACTAAGATTTATAGTTTTCACTAAGTCTAATACATTAGTTTTTTCTTCAGTTTACATTCTGTATAATTAACACACATTATTAATTTCAAAATAAATTGTGGCAGACTAGTTACGTGGTAAATCTGCTTCAGGGAACCATAGTTCATGGGTGCCAGTCTTGAGAAAAATCAATGGACTAATAAATTCTATCAAATTAAATTTTTTTTTCATTAGAAATTTAAAAAATGTTTTGGTCAAATTGAAAAATATTATACAGTGAACACGGTTTATTGTGAACTCCCGGATATAGTGAACGAAATGTTCGGTCCCGTGCCTTGCTATACACGTGTAATGTTATTTTTTTTTTGGATATAGTGAACCAAAAAAGTGAGGAAGTTGGATATAATGAACTTTTTTCTGTCTTCAACTGATTTTTTTCTTAATTTTTTTTGTAATAATTTTGAAATTTCTACCTCAAAATAAATACATATACCGAGTTTTAAAACGATTTATAGAGAGGAATGTAGCGATAAGCATTTTTTATTGTTTTCTTCTTTTATCTCACTTTCCCATCCCTAAGCAAACCAAGCAGATGTTTCCAACTCAGGCAGATGATGCACCTGTAAGGTGTTAGTGGGATCAATATGCATTTTCTGTCAGAGGGAATGAGTAATTATTCATTATTGTTCAAAGGATGGGACACTAATATGTATCGATAAGGCCCTCATTTCAACTCCTTTTTGCTCTCAGTTCAGTTAAAAAAAATCCTGCAAACAAGTGTCTCAAATTTAAGTATGGCGACCAGTAAAACGTTCTCCATTGATGATAAAATGGGCATAATCAGAAAAATTGAAAATGGATGCAATCAAGTTGATATTTGCAGGGAATATAAACTATCCAAATACATATGTAACATATGGAAAAATAGGCAATTAATAATTTCTGCTCATGAAAAAAATTTAGATGGCAGAAAAAAGTTGAAAAAAGCAGATCACAAGAATGTTGAAGAAGCATTATTGAAGTGGTTCACCAATGTCGATGAATTTGCTAAGCGATTTTACGAGACTACTTTTATATGCTCGAATGGCAGGTTAGACAGGTTTAAAAAGCGGAATAATAGAAATTCAGGAACAATTATCTGATAGTCAAGAAGTGTTTCTATATCTGATGTTGAGGATTGCTCATCAGCTAAAAATTAAAAAATTTTTGTTGCACGCAAGACTAAGAGTAATGAAAAATAACACATTTTTTGCTATTACATAATATTTTTCAGTCATTTATTTGAATAATGTGTAATAAAATTGAGGAGTTTGGAAACCATTAGTTAAATTGCTTGAGTAACGGATATAGTGAACTCCCGATTATAGTGAACCAAAATTTCAGTCCCTTGAAGGTTCACTATATATTAATGAAATTATTTGATCTGTTTGACTGTATATTAATGAAAACATATGATATGGTAATGATGTCAGGACTTTTATTTATCTTCTTTTTGTCAGCTTCACTAAATCTTATTCTTAAAGTCTTGTCAAATGGGATTGATTGAACTTCATCTACTTGTGTAATTAAATTTGAACTATTGCTGAATCTAAATCTGCTCGAGTTTGCTTCCCACACCCTAACCTATTGTCATGCTGGCCAAAGTTAAATCAATATTATTTTTTTAAAAAGGAAAGAAATTATAGTGCTAGAACAAAAAATAAATAACGCTGAAATCAGGGATGAGATTTTTCCGCTTTATAGCTGATTTCCGCTTTTTTCACTTTTATCTCTTGAATTTCAGCTTTTTATCAAAAATTCAGATTTTTCTAAAAATTTCACTTTTTTTTATAGGTATTCCGCTTTTTCAGAAAACTCACCCATTTTCAAAGAGAAACACAAAATTCAAACTACATAGCTACCAATCCCTTCTCATTTTTACTTATTTTAGCTATTTTCTCCCCTTTTACTCGCAGCAGATAAGATTTTCCGAATTTTTTACCCGCCCTCCAGATAGATCCGATTTTTGTAGTTCAAACGACGCTGTTTTTGACAAGCCATTTAGAGGTCCCAAGCCTGGAGTCTGCCAATATCTCGATTCTTATTCACACGATTTTAATATCAAACATAGCTTTTCATATTTGCGTGTTGAGATTCTTATTCGCGCGATTTGAATATTGTACGTCGTGCTTCGTATTTACGCCTTTTTAAAAATATATGAAGCGATTCGTATTCCCGCAAGTTTAAAATTCAATGTCTTGATTTGCTCATGCTGTTTATAATATCAAACATTGATTTTGCATCATAATTCTTATTTATGCAATCTAAAAATTACGCATCATGATTCGTATTTACGAATGTCCAAATATAAAATCNTATATTTTTTAGAACAACAGGAATAATATATATTTTCTTTTCGTTAGAAAAATCATTTGCCAAAACGCAATTTTTACGGCCTCATTTTGATGCCATTCCCAATCTTTGAATTTACATAGTTTTGTTTTTTTTGAGTATACTTTTTAAAAAAATTACATCCAAATTATCTCTCCAAATCTGTGACAAGTAACATCTATTTTTTAGAGGACCACATCAGAATGTTCCACACACGGTTTGTTGGTAACACCATTTCTTTGTGTTATATTATGTTTAGGTTAAGAAAATTGCCTTTACGGAAAATTGTTTAATGTTTAGATATCTTATTAATGACTGGCGATCAATATTCATGCTGTATATGTTGTACTCTTTCTAATGGATGACTAACATTTTTAAACCTAAGATGTTGTTAATTGTGAATAAAAATGAAGTGTTCAAGACAGTAATTAATGCAATTTCATATTTTAAACTAAGATTTATAGTTTTCACTAAGTCTAATACATTAGTTTTTTCTTCAGTTTACATTCTGTATAATTAACACACATTATTAATTTCAAAATAAATTGTGGCAGACTAGTTACATGGTAAATCTGCTTCAGTGAACCATAGTTCGTGGGTGCCAGTCTTGAGAAAAATCAATGGACTAATAAATTCTATAAATTAAATTTTTTTTTCATTAGAAATTTAAAAAAATTTTTGGTCAAATTAAAAAATATTATATATTAATGAAAACATATGATATGGTAATGATGTCAGGACTTTTATTTATCTTCTTTTTGTCAGCTTCACTAAATCTTATTCTTAAAGTCTTGTCAAATGGGATTGATTGAACTTCATCTACTTGTGTAATTAAATTTGAACTATTGCTGAATCTAAATCTGCTCGAGTTTGCTTCCCACACCCTAACCTATTGTCATGCTGGCCAAAGTTAAATCAATATTATTTTTTTAAAAAGGAAAGAAATTACAGTGCTAGAACAAAAAATAAATAACGCTGAAATGAAAAATGGAGATATGAATGGTTTCAGGTTGTTCAGTAATAGTTGTTAAAAAATATGCAAGGTTAGCTGTTATTTTCGTTTTGTTTGCTAAGAAAACATAAAATAAATTTTAAAAAAATTACAAAAAATAATCAAATGATTGATTTAATATGTAGGCTATTATCAAGGAAAGGTAAATTTTGGTGTCAGTGAGCTATAAATTTCTAAAAGTTTGCTAAACAGCGCTGGACAGTATTATTTCGTCAAAAAATATGTTCAGTCTTGATATTTTTTTAGAGTGGCACCCCTGCCATAGTTTGAAGATGCTTGTGTTAAAGTAATAAATTTATTCTCTATTAACACACACATTGGTAATGCTTAAATATTTTGAAGAGTAATGTAATGAAACCAAAGTAATTAATAATATAAAAACAAACTTTTAGCCAATCAAACGCCTGTGACGAATGGCCCTCCTCCTCCGTCCTTTAAGAGGCAAAATACTCTTGAAGCAGGTGCTGTTAGAGATAATCCTCCAGTGTCTACATCACTAGGCTCTCCCACAATATCTACTAATCCTAGACCCTCAAAAACTAATCAGTTATCTCAAGAAAATTCAAGTAAGTTTCTTTGTCAATTTATTTAAAGTGTGTA
>NC_092212.1:29665619-29699136 GCF_043381705.1 Parasteatoda tepidariorum | reverse complement strand
TTTTTTTTTTTTTTTTTTTTTTTTTTTTTTTTTTTTTTTTTTTTTTTTTTTAAATGTATGAAAAATTATCTAATAAAATTTAAAAGTCATTGATTGATAGAGATTGAGGTTTGGTGTTTATATTTTAGATCAATAGTTTAGATTTTTAAGTTCAGCTAATTTGGTAATCACCAATTCATTTATATGTTTTATCAATTTAACTATTCGAATAGCTGAAACTAAACAAATGAAAAAGTATAAATTACAATTTAAAGCTCTAGAATTTTAAAAAAGATATATTTTCAAGTTAAGTTTATGAAGATTGTGTTAATTGTAAAGTAACTTACTCCGTTGATAGTTTTCTAAGTAAATCAAGGAAACTGGACAAAATGGGTGAAACAGAAGTATCTAAAAGAAGATGAATATAATAGTTTCGAAGTGTTGTGAAACAAACTAAAATCAAGTATTTAATATAGTATAGATAATTTAAATTTTGAGTACTCGCTTTTGATTTTAAAAAAATTAGTATGCTAATTTATAATTGTGAACTGAATATTATGTTTTTTTTTATTAAATAGTACATATATTTTATATTTGATTTGTTAATTTATTAGTATTGATAAAATCTGAAAGTTGTTTACTTACTATAGTGATTTACATTAAAATATTGTCATTTAGTAGTCCAAAAACTTAATATGGTAGACAAACTTGAGGGGGGGGGAATTGAACTTTACAATTACATAATTCATGTTATGGTACCTATCAAAAATTATTAATTCTAATTTATAATGCTATGAAAGTAAGTTAATTACCCTATAATGATTGTGCTGAGATCAAATAAATGAGGAAAACGGAGAAAGAGCTAACTAAATATTATGTTAATAATAAATTATCTAAAAATTATAAATTTTAAATTCATTTCTAAAAGAGCATAAAATATTGTTTTGTTGATGAACAATTATCATAGTAAGATAAAAAAGTACAGTACCTGTGCTCCGGACACGCCAAAATAATTTTAAAAAACGGTAGATAACTGCAAAGTAAATTTTGCAAAAATTTGACTACTTTTACTTCCTTTTAAAGGGTATAGCATTACATGAGTACTGTAAAGTGGTGAATTGTATAAGCCTGCGAATTATTTAGAAATAGTGGGTGATAAAAATCTACTAAATTGAATTTATTAAACCAAGAATCACAATTGATGAACTACCACTTTAAAATATATATTTGCTGTCTGGAGCAAGTTGGCATCTCTGCATTCCAAAAGTATATGCAAGCTCTTAATACTTTTAATAATATATTAGTTTTATTTAATATACAAAAACAGTTGAACTATTTAATATTTTTATTCATTCTTGATAGTATATATATGCCTGCTCATTAACATTGAGAACATGAGAGAAATATTAATAGTTATACATAGTACTACATTCATTCATATAAAGTAATTATCATATTAAGTAATATTAGTATTCGCTCCAAACGAAAATACATAAAAATATTTCCTACTGTCACAGCAATTGTCTATTTTTGTTGTAAAGCGATGGTCGAGTTGTTAAAAATCAGCTGATTGTAGGCTCCACCGCTAAAGATGGAATCGCTAATCTTTGGGCTAAAGTGGTAGTTATATCTTTTCTCTTTGGGAGCACCATGCGTACAACTAAACACCGACTTCCTTCTATCTTGCATAGATCATGATTATGCTGTCTGCTTCGCTGCATACTTTTTTTTTTTCGTGTGGAAACTTATTTTATTTTAAAATAAATGTTAAAGTATTTGCAGAATTTCAGAATCATCACCAATGGGTACGCACACGGCGTGTGTCTATATTATCTGACTATGACAATTATACTGTGATTACATGAATGCAAAGCACAACACAGAATTTGAAATCAAAATTTCAACATTTCATTTTAAGATTTTTTGTACCAGACACTTTTGGTTACTCCATTGAAATATCCTGTATTTTGTTTCCATACCGTGCATAGAGCTAATAAAGTTTTATTTTTAAATGCATAGCATTCAATGCAAAAAAATCAATAATTTTTAATAATAATAAATTATGCATTTGATTTCAGCAACATTTATAGAACATTTGGCGAAATTTGTCGCCATACTGGCATGAACCCTAATTATATTTATTTTAATTTCTTAAGAAATTAAATTTGTTTTTCCAGAATATTCCTTTCTAGATTTCCCTTAATTAAAAAGTAAATAGCTTGAAAATTAATATTTGCCACCCCTGCTTCACATGCATTTCCTTTTCTTTTTTGCAATTTTGTGATTGATTTCCATGAGGCATGTCAAATCTTGAGCTGATAATCTTTTACAAGAATTAAGAAATCTTGTCTTTTGTATCAGTGGTTGTAATAAATTTTGTGTCTATGTTAGGTTCTGTTCCATCTGGGGCTAGCAGTCCTTCCAAAGTAATTGCATCAACTACTCGAAAAACTGCTCACACTCCATCAGCTAGTGCAAAATCTAACTATAGTGGCATTCCCAGGAGAAATACTTATAATTATAGTGAGAATAAAACACTTTCATCCTCCGATAAATCTGGTAGCCAAGAAACTTCAAACAGGTATGTCTGCAAAGCTTTTATTTTTTATAGATTTCTCTCAAATTGCATGCAAAAGTAACACTATTTTTAAACATTCATCAGCTTGTCTCAGTTGCATGAAAGCATATTAAATACTAGCTGAAAAATTTCTTCATCCCAATCTCCCAATTTTGTATGCACATCATCATTTACATATTATTCATTTACATTGCTAATTGAATATAAAATGGTCTCTTTATTACTGTATAATTGCTTATATCTTCTCTTTATGCCTCTTAAACATTTCTGTCTTTTTCTAAAGTGTTTTATTATGCTTCATTTGTATATATTTAGTTTTGCTATTTGAATTGTTTGTTTACTAATAGCTTCTTAATTAACCTTATTTCTGTACATATAGCCTCATTTTCCTAACATCAATTGTTTTTTTTAAAATAAATTTTTGTATATTCTTGCTGCTGAAAGTAGCATGGCCTATTTTTAGCTGCTTAGTTATTGCCATGATTATTCTTAAGTATTTTTTTAACAGCATTTGTATAATTTGTGCTTTTTTGGCCTTAATTTTAGTTTAATGAGAACGTTTTATTTGTAGTCTATTTTATTCATATACTTTGCTTCTAAGATGACTCATGAAATATGATTATCTATTTAATAGTGCTTTTGAATTGACAATTCTGCATTAATGAACTTCAGTTTTAGAAACTCTTCACTGATATTAGTTGGGAATAATGAGGTCTATATGTGCAGATTATTGACTAATATATTCTGCCATTCAAATCTTAACCATTAACTTTTTCTTAGTAACATCCCACTACTTGGCGATCGAACTCCTGTACCTAGGCCTAAAGGACATACTAAGTCGGCCTCTGTCTCTTGTACAGGTCGACAGGAGCTTTCGTCTTTTGACTCATCAGATCCTCTCAGACCAAGGTACTGTGCATGCAGCTTTAATGAGCTGTCATTTTTGCAATATTGCAAGAACACACTTGAAAGACTTCCCCTTTTATAATTAGAAATTTTAGTTTTTCCTTATTGACACATTTTAACAATTCTTTCTTCTTTTAATGTGACTAACATATTTATTAGTAAATTACTTAATAATTTTTTACTTATTAGTTTAGTTAGATTATTTTGAATATTTTTATTATTCTAAAACAAAATAATTTTTTTTAAAGAGTTTATATACCGAAGGACTTAAAAGTAGAGGAATAAACAAACTTTTCTGGGTATCAGATGCACCTAGGCAACTGTAAATCATTTATCAATCTGGGTACAATATTAATGGTGGTTCGTTAGTCGGGGTCTACTAAAATTTGACTCAGTCCACCATTAAGTAATTACCATTCTTCCACTGAACCATTAGTCAATGTGAAAAGATAGTAAGCTTTTCTCTCTCCCTCTTTTTTTTCTTTCTTCTTTCGTTATTGTCACAAAATAGCATATTTCATTACACATTTTTTTACAGTAATTTTCATTTAAACTTAACAAATTTTTAATTTTTTTTACAAAAAACATTTAAAAATGTAAAATGACTATTGAAAATTTATGCAAACTAGTAATATCTTTTAGTCTTAAATCCATGGACTTAGTTTTCTTGATTTTTAGACCTGGCAATGCAGGGTCAAAGATGAAATCCCAACAATTTAAGTTGTTTTTAACAACTTTAGTACATGTGTTAAGGTACAATGAAATTTTTAATGAAATTCTCAGATGTTTTGGAATAGTGCTAGTTTGCGGGTATTACAAACATCTAACACAGGCTTGTTACAAAATGCATTAAAAGTCTTAAGTTGTATATTCAATTGATAAAATTTAAAGTTCTGACCAGACTTAAGTTTTTTCTGGAAAATTGAAAATCAACAAAAATGCTTTTGCCACACTAAGCATTGCAGCTGTGTTTGGCCGCTTGAGTCATGTAATGAAACTGACAAATAAACAGCAGTTCCATGAAGTATCAAAGCAGAGGCTTTATTTATAAGTTTTTTAATCGAACATAATTGTCCCTTAGCGGTATCGAACCATGCTGGTCCGTTATTCCGCAAAGTGTTTCCAGTCTCAAAAATTGCGACAAAGTGCAAAACCTAAAAAAATTGCAAGTCTTAAGAGTTTTTCCAAATCTACCGCTGAAGAAAAAGTTAGCGTTAGAAAAAACAGCAGAGTTTATGATCTTTACTAATGGAAATACTTTAAGGGACAATCAAAAAATATTTCTTGCCTATGTCTCTATTTTAATAGCATTGCATTTCCTACACTGCAATGCTGTGAATCTGTGCTACTTAGGTATATCCAACACTTTCTTAGGTATATCCAACACTTTCTTCCTCTTTTGAATTACCAAGTATAACTGTCCTGAATGCAAAATCGTATAAAATATTCTAAAATAAAGAAGATAACGCTTCATTGCTTTTCTTTATTTTAACTCAATGCTAGCTAACATATTTTATTTAAATTCATACTTTTTTTCCTATTGTGTTTCTCACTATCATCGATTGTTTGTAAACATAAACACTTGGCTAATTAATAAATTAATTTTTTAAATCTGAATTATTTAAAATTTTTAGTTACTGAATGTTTCCTATGCTTCTAGGAGCTCTAATTATTATTAAGTATTAGTTGGGGAAAATTTTACATGTTTTCTAAAAAATTAATAAGAACCATGTTGTTTTTTTAACCAAAGGAATTGGTCTAATATATTTTGCTTAAAAATTTGGCTTTATAGAAAAGTTAAATTCAATGAAGTAAATTTCTTCTAGAAAGACCATAAATTTTTTTAAAAAAGTATGTCTATAATTTAGCAAATTATAAATTAGTGTCTTGCTATTTGCCATAAAGAATTGGATGTTTTAAAACTTCATTGAAAGATAAAAGTTTATACAACCGCGGAGTTTTACAAGGTGAATCTCCTAACTATTAAAATTTAAGCTATAAATAAGTCATTCCTACAGTTTTTACGCATTTAATGAATGTAATGATTGAAATATATGCGATTTCTTATTTTCACTTTATTTAAAAAGTCTTAACTAGTTCACCAAACTATCTACTTGTAATTAGTATCTCAACTTTTTTTTCTAAATAATTTGAAGAAAAGTGCTAGGTGCAATAAATTTTTGAAAAAGCAATTTACTAACTTTATTTTTGTTTCAAATGATATGTTTCAAGCTATCTATTATCCTATGCAGCTCAAAAAATATTAGAGAAAACATTACTCTTTATTTGTTGATCACTAAAATAAAAGAAAATTTAAAGACTCATGAACTTTAATGCTTCTAGTTAAGTGTTTTTTATGCCCTTTTAAACAAAACTTTCATTCTTTACAATATAAATAGAACATACGCGATCTAATTTGTCAAGAAACGATTGCTTAAAGAAATTGCTCATCTTGTGATTTTAGAATTGTTAATTTTATTCTTGTGGTTTTAGCACTGCGGCTATTGCAAAACAGCCTGCAGCACTGTCTCCATTGCCAGCTGTCAGCAGAGCATTTCCCAGAGGCACTGCTAACAGAAGCACGTTTCACAGTGGGCAGACACGTGAGAGACGTCTTCTCAATACCTGCAATGGGCCACAGGGCATGGTTCCTCTCAATTCCCAAGACATGTCTTCTATGAATCACTCGGGGAGACAATCCTTCTTTAGCAAGCTCTCTTTCAAATTTAGTAAAAGGTAATATATCTTAAGACAATCCTTTAAATTAAATATTAAGGTGACCTGGATATAAGCATAAATTCAAGGTGACCCAATTGTTTTCTTATTCTTTTTTTCTTTACCCGAAATGATTAGGGGAATAGTAAAACAATTTGAATAGTTTAGTGCCATTTTACTCAATAACTTGCAATCCCCTGATAGTTAAACTCAACAAATGACAATCTGTAAATTAAGCAGCTTTAATTTTTTTAAATTTGATTACAGGAAATTAGAAGTTTGTAATTGCTTTGAAAGAAAGTTGTTTTTTATTATCCAAACAATTTAATTTTAATAAAAACTTAAAGATTTTGAATTGAAGTATATGGCTTTTATAAAATATGAAATCAGGAAAAAATTATCCTATTATAAATCTCTTAAAGAGATGGTGCAATTACTTACATTCTATCAAATAATAACTTCTTTGTTGTCTTGACAGCCTTTCGTAGGCCAGGGCCTTCTTGAAAATCTTTCCATTCGACTCCCTTCCTTAACAAACTGTACCAACTGTTTTCTCTCAATGTTTTTTAATCCTTATTAATGCAGTCCTCTCTACCCATCTTAGTCTGTGAGCCTGCCTTTGGTGGAAGTTCCAATTGATTTAATAAAATTTTTAAAAAATTGAATGTTAAAGAGGATAGAACCATTTGGCAAATAGACCTAATAAGTCTTATGTGGTTGATAATGTCTGCCTTTTTATATAGCCTGAACGGCTCATTAATTTATCTGTACCTCAATATTACCATTAATATTCACTACGTCCTGAATTCTCCTCAAAACTTTTCTCTCAAAGATAGCTGGTTGATTTTTCTGCAATTTTGTCATTTCCTGGGTTTTCGAACGATGTTTTTTAACAATTTTGATTAATGTAAATTCAATAATTTGTAGCAACATGATAAAAACAATTTTTTTAGAAAAAGCTTTTAACATTTTTCAAATTTCTTATCTCCAAATATTAACCTGTTCCATTTTGAATATTTTTCAAAGTATTTAAGAAGTTGAATATTTCTTGAATCAACTCACATCTTTGCTTTTAGTTTCTGTCTTAAAGGTAGTCTTTTTAATATGCCTCAAAAATAAAAATAAATTCTTCGCTTTATAATTCAATTTTTATTTTATTTAATTTCATCTTTGGTCTCAATTGATAAAAAAATATTGTTTTTAAATGTAAGATGTAAATGTAACAGGTGAACAAGTTGCGTATAATTTTTTTTTTAATGTAAATAGGATAACTTGGCTACTCATTTATCAGTTATTTCCCTAATAAATTAATTTCTTATTTTTCAATTTATTTCTGGTATTTCGTTTTGGGGATATGTTTTGTTTTTAAAAAATGTTAAATTACTGTGATTGTCTATTTTACTGTGCAGCCCTGATTTAGCACAAACAATAGGACCCTCTGAAAAAAATAAGCTTTTTGTTTAAACTTGAGGTTGTTGCTATATTGGGATCCAAAATAAATAAAAAATTCTTGATGAATAGAATAATTCTAATTAACAACTCTAAGTTTTGAATCAGCTTAGGAGCTTCCCCCAATTAATTTGTGTTTGATTAGTAAAATAGTGTTTTTATTTTGTGTAATGTTTCATATATTTTACTAATTCTAATTTTTTTTTCAATTAAAACTTAATATGAAACGGTATTACATAGAAATAAATTTGTAATCGAAGAAACAGGAATCGTTATCAAAATTGTGTATTGTCACATTTCAAACGAGCGGAAGTGTTCTTCGAAATTTCTACTCAATTTTATTAAAATATTTTCAATTGGATTTTTTTTTAAAAAAACGCTATATACAAACATATTTTTAGTAGTTTTAGATTATTATTCTGTGCATATATATATAAACCATCTATTGCATGAAAAGTAATAAGAATTTAAAAATGGTGCCTCAATTAGGGTTCATGGGGTATAATGTTGACTGATTTAAAATATTTTTTCATTTTAAAAGTATGCAGTTTTAGATAGCAAATTAAAAATAATTTTTTTTGGGAAATGATTTTCATTTCAGAATTTACATGAGGTCCCTCCCTGTTAGATTATATTTTAAAGTCACTATTGCTGGAATTATCTTTAGTTTCCCAATAAATTGGATCATTACCTATCCTATTAATTTTATCTCTTTTTAACTATTGATTTTATTCTTTCTATCTTTTAAAATATGCTATTAGTTATAACAGTTTTTGTTGCAGATCTTATTTTGTCCAATTATATAAATTTTTCTTTCTTTTGAAAAATGACTGTAAATTTTGAGTTTTATCTGAGGTTAGGGATATACTATCTTTTGCTTAAAGGGCGGATGCTGATCTCACTCGTATCAGGCCTGGTAGTAAATACATTCCTGCGAAATGATTGTGATGCTGCCTAGTCTCTACAGCTTCAGAGTCTCCATTCATCCCTTTGCATGCAAAATAAGAACTTTTATGTTACAGAATTTATTTCAATTGAGGTGCAGTGGTAAGATACAATGGGGAATAAAGAACTGCTCTTTCTTTTGCAATAATAGCTCTAAATCCGGTTTTACGTTTTCTATTGTCAAGTTTCAAATATTTATGTTTACAATTTTATTTATTATAATTTTACAATTTAAGATTTATTTCATTGTCTTAAAAGTTTTTTTTGATTTGAATGTTTTCCCTCATGTTTAAATCATTTGGTTTTATTGTAAATGTTTGAGTATGTATTTTGTGATTTATGACCATTGTATATATTTTATTTACATAAAAATCTTTTTTTTTTTTTTTTNTTTTTTATTTTTTTTTTTTTTTTTTTGTTTCGAAGACATTAACTTTCTTATTTACCATAAATTATCATTCCTATTTGTCCAATGAATCATATTTGATACTGTCAGTTCAATGTGATTGCTTATTTATTAAAATTCATTTTTCCTTTTTTCAAAATTATTCGAGTTTATGGGTGTCTTTAATTTGATACTTTGAGTGAAATGTACAGGTTGAATCACATAAGACTACTCTGTGTTTAAAAAAAGAAAAATATGAAAGTGCTGACATTTCACATCAGTACACAGCTGTACGCACCTAATATTTCAGCATTACAGTACCTAATATCTTCAATGAAATGTCACAAATGTTTATATGGCTGATACTTCCAATGATTTCAGTGAAATTAGCACAGGCTAGTTTTAAGTGATCCACCCTGTAGCTATTTTTATGTTCCTTTTTTTTAACCTTTTAAGACTTTTTTTTTACTAAATTTTATTACCTTTTGTGTTTAAACTCCTAATTAAACATTTTCCATTTCTATATTTATACATTCTACAATATAGTAGCTTATGAACTGTAAATAAATATTTTAGTGTCTTACTTTAAGTTTGTGTTAAGGCTGGTCCTCACACATGAGTAGGATTAGATTGGCAAAGACTATCAAAGTCAAAGCAAGGCAACTTCCAAATTTCTAATTTTTCAAATTATGATTTATTTATTTTTATTGTAAGCCAAAAAATCCAGTTTTTATTCCTGTGTCATAATTTTTTTCTCCCATAAATTAAGGTAATGAGCAATTAAAGATGTTTTCCAACTCTAAAGTTGCCTTTTTAGTAGCTTAATTTATTACCTTTGTACTTTCATTGATATAATTTGAAGTTGTGAACAGATTTATTTTATGATAAAGGATTCATTCATATTTTGCTAAGTTATCAGAATTAATATCGTTGGATATTTTTTTTCATTTTGAGACAGTTATAGTTCGTAATACTCAATCTCGATTCTTGACAATGAAACTTCGAATTTATAGATCATTGTCTGAAAATTTAAAAAATATATATATACATATATTTTTTTTTAATGTTTGACTTCCATTTTTTCCCTTGTCAATTTAAGATAATTTCAGTTCTCAAATTGTTTCAAAATAGATAAGTCAAATGTGTATTGGAAAATTTTAGAAAATAAAATTAAAAGATATTTTCACGATTTTTTTCTTTTCTTTTTTTGGATCAAATGTTACAAGTTTTCTGTATTACTCCAGTAGCAGAAACTGTGCAACAGATGCACTGTAAGTTGGTGCATCTGTACTTATTAGTAGAATTGTTTTTCTGTTATTGAATGAACTTTGATTTCATTGTGGATTGCAAAAAATTTTTGTGTTCAGAAATTCATTGACCTTTTGTCAAGCCCTGCCACCCCCCCCCTTTTTTTTTTAATAATTTTTTTTTAAAGCTTGATTTGCTATTGTTGTAAACCAGTTTTATTTAAAAAAAGAAAACTAGTCTATTTTTTTAAAAAATTGATCAAATTATACTGCAGATAAAATTAAAAAATTCTGCTACTGGTTATGTTTCTTTCAGTTTATGAACATAAGATTCGTGTATATTTTGGTTATAAAATCATAACATTAGATCAGAATTTTTCTGGAAAGCTTTGTTTATTATTTCTTAGATTATTTTGTTTAATACATTGAGTCTTTTTTCCTCCACTTTTAATTAATATTTTATGATGTTGTACAGGTATGGGGTATAGATAGTCAGGAGTAAAATGTGTATATATTCTGAAGTTTTTACTATTTCCTAATAGAAAAGTATTTTTATTTAACTGACTCACAATTGTTTAGGTTTGAACATTTCCCACAAATTCTATAGGTTGATTCTAGTTAATATTTGGTCAAGGAATTCAAAATCTGAAACTGTGCTAAAAAGTTTATCAATTACAAGATTTGAAGAATTTAGCTTAGAAACAATATTTCTAGTAGTCCTAATATTTTAAAACAAGAAAAGAAGTGTGAAAATTTTTTACTGTCTTAAAATAAAGAACATTATAAATTCTGCATAATTTTCTATGAAGAACATAAAATCTAATGTAGTTCTGTTTCAAATATTTTCATGGAATTCAATACTTAAGTTGGAAATTTAAACAAATATTAATGTAACATAAATTAATCTTAATTTTTTTTTTTTTGTATTGTAGTTGCATTATTTTAATTCTTTATCTTGGGCCCTACATCTTTTCGCAGGCCGATTACAGCACCTATCTGTTGCTGGCAAGTACTCTAAGTCCCTTTAAGCATGGACAACCTGCGTATTGAGTAGTCTTTCTTTTTGCTGTTTTCCTTCACTTCTTGAGAAAGTTATCTTTTTGCTGATTATTCTGCATTGTCAAATTTAAATACAGTCTACTTACTCTCTTTAGTAAAATCCCATTAATGTGATCCTTACATTATTACAACAAAAATATGAAGTCTCATTTGCTACTCCATATACGCAATGTCGTTTTAACCCTCATCATAAGGTCTGACCTGAATGTTCATTCCAATATAGCCACCTTTTTTTTAATACTAGAAAACTATAAATTAAACATTTTTGCGGTATTCAAAAGAAATGTCTTTCCATTGACAAACGTCTGAAGGAAATAAAAGTTTCTAATTGAGTTATTCTTCACACATTTTGTTTAGTTGAACCAAAAAATCCTTAGTGATGAATGTGCTTTCCAACTTATTAAGCATGACTTGTATGCTCTTACTGTAGGCAAACGTTAAAGATTACATATTTAAAAATAATAATAAAATTTAAAAAAATTTTAGATTTTTGAATCATTTTCCAAAAATTTTCTAGAATCATTTAGAATTCCTGGGACTTTTTTCCATCCTAGTTTTTGTATTTGTTTGAACTTGCTGTATTTGAAATTTTGGGTTGTGATTTTGAATGTTATTATTATTTTTTAGGTGTCAAAGATTATTTGTTAAATAGATAACTGCTAAAATTTTAATTTTAAAATGAGTAGTTGCTTCGCATTCTTGGTGACTCATTAATTTTCCCCAAAAACACAATATTTTTTTCCTTGTTTAATTTTCTCTTATGATACATATTATTAGTGCAAGTCCTATTTGTATTTAACCTATCATTCATATATTATTTCAGTTACATTTTCATAATTTTATGCTATCAAATCGTTATTTAGTAAGAAATGACATAATTAAAAAAATTTTAATTTCACAAAATAGTTTATATTTTATATATCTTGGAATTGTATTTATTGCATGAACTTTGACATCTAATAACAATTCCTTTTTTACAGAAGATTGTATTAATATTATCTTTTTATTGTGCCAAATGCTCTTGCTAGTGCCTTGCTTTTAGAAATGATCATACTTGTATAGTAATGTATATAAATATTGGTTTTGTCCTACGTTTACTTTTGTTGAATTGTTTGTTGAAGCACTATTATAAAAACTTGTTGCAAAAATAAGTTTGTACAAGAGTATTTATCTATCAATAAAGAATTTTGAAGTATTTACTTTGGTCTGTTTACTATTACATAAAACTTTTACATTGTAATATATATATATTTTCAAGAGTTAGACGCTTCTTCTGGGTCCTATAGATTTGATAAATCAGTCACTTTTCATCTAATTTAGTTTAAATGTTAATCCTCTTTATTTTGTGGCTCTTAACTCCCATCTCATATTTTCCTCCTACAAATTCCAAAAGTAGTCTCCCTTTTTCTTTAGTTTCTATTTTATGAAATGTTATTGAATTAGTATTTTTCCCCTTTTATGTATGAAATGATCTTGTTACTCAACTTTTCTTATTTGAGTTGTGAAAATATTTTGAAGCATTCATAACCATTACGTCTGTAATTGTTTTATTATCAGATATTACATTAATATATCTGCCAACTTTTACGCTTTCCAGTAAAGTGTTTTTCTTGTGGTGATTAAGTGACATTGTAATGAGGCATTCGATTAAGATTTGGTCAACACTTAAAATACAATATATTAATTAGTAGTCTTGTTTTAACTATGTAAATGTAGTTGTATGTAAATTCAATCTAAATTTAATATGTTGAATTTAAAATCTAGCATGAATGTAGAAATTTTGTTACCACATTAAATGTACAAACATCTTCTGCAAAATGCGAAAGAGTTGGTAGATATGCATTTATATTATTGTAAAAATTGATGTGGTATGCAGCTAACAACATAAGTCTTCTGTTATAGCATTTGTTTGTTATGTTCTTTTAGTATATTTGCTTGATATGTTTAAGTTTAAAATATTATTTTGTGTAAAGTATATTTTTAACAATGAAAAAAATATTTCTTTGAACCCATTTATTCATCTATTACAGGGGTCTGTCCAGGCCGAATTTACTACCGTTTAGCGGTACCTTCACAAATTCAATTTTAGGTAAAACGATAGTTTCACAAATTCAACTTTAAGAAAAACGGTAGTTTCACAAAATACTTTTTCTTAAAATTTTATTTTTGTATCCCTTAAGAAACGATAAATCTATATTTTAACCATGTTTTTGTATTGATTTTTTAATATAATTTTTAATTTTTCACAAACTATGTCTAAATTTTCACAAAATAGGTACCTTTCAGAAAAACCTAAACAGACCCCTGTATTATAAACTCATGGAGTATAAAATGTTTGAGTTACTGTGAATACTTAGAAAACTTTTGCACAAATTTGCTAGATAATGTTATAGGGTTAATCAACGTCAATAGTAATTGTGATTTTTTTTTTTTTTTAGAGGAAGCTTAAAGTTTTACCTCAAAATAAGTTACCTAAGAAATATTTCATTTTTTTTATTCAAAATTAGTTTATTTCAAATAGGCATAAGATGCTAAAATACTTAAAGACTTTCTATTTTATCAGTTTATTATCAAGCAATGTATGCTAAAAATATATTATTACAGTTTCTGCTTTTAATGAAAGAAGTAAATATGTTTAAAAATTGTTTGAAAAATCTGTACTAATGAAAATTGATATTTGTAACATGGTTTTTCACATGTTCTTTTAAATTCTAAAATTGTATTGTAATTTTATTTTATTTTGTTATTAATAGTGTATACTGTGCAGCTTTATTTCTTCTATTAACACTTTCTAAACACTATTTTATTCCATTAGGCAAATGAATGATGACCAGGTAAAGCCAAGATCTCTGAGGTTTACTTGGAGTATGAAGACGACATCATCGCGAGATCCAAACGAGATCATGCAAGAAATACGCAAAGTATTAGACAAAAATAACTGTGATTATGAACAGCGAGAAAAATTCTTACTATTATGTGTTCACGGAGACCCAAACACAGACTCTTTAGTTCAGTGGGAAATCGAAGTGTGTAAGCTTCCCCGCTTGTCACTGAATGGTGTGCGTTTCAAACGTATATCCGGTACGTCAATAGGCTTCAAAAACATCGCTTCTAAAATAGCCAATGACCTCAAACTGTAAAAGTGGTTGAACAAATGTTATTCTCATTTATAGCTCGGTAAATCCAGTGTTGGAGAGGATTCGCTGGCAAAAAAGGGTGCATTGTATAAATCAGTTGTCGCGATCTTATGCTCTTGTTTGTGCTGCCTATTCTAATGGAAGTTCTAGGTGCCCACAATTCATAATGCTTGATAGCAAAATATACACACTGTTTTGTGGTTATTATGTTTCAGGGGTAGAGTATTTACAGTACATGACTTGTGACTTCCAACTTATGTACAGTTTTCTCATTTAGTTATTAAATTCAAATTAATCCTGGCACACAATAGAAATTTATGTAATCTATGTTTGTCAGTCCTGTCATTGAGGTTTGATAGATGACTGGTCTATCACTGTATATAGACTTAGCACTTGGTATGTAGAATTGTTTAAGAAAATGCTGTCATCTTAATTTTGAATCCCATTTTTTTTTTATATATATATATTGCCTCTGGAGAGTTGAGGTTGAACGAGTGTACTTGACTGTAAAAATTGTAAATTGTGGAAACAAATGGTAATTTGGAGAAATTTATATATAAATATATATATATACATATATATAATAGAAAATCCCTTTACGATACTGGTACTTCTATGTAACTATCCTTTTGCTTTGTTGTAAATTTTCCTCTAATTTTAGATTAATATAAGATTTTATCAACTTTCTTTGATCTTTCTTTGTGTGTTGAACATATAAGATTTTATCAATTTGCACATCTGTATATCTGGCACATATCACACCTTAACAAAAAGTATTGGTTATCCCAAAATGGCAGATTTGTAAAATTAATTTAAGATAACACAGAAGGACTGAAGAGGTGCAAAGTTTACTTCATTCTGCTTAGGAAAAAGTTTAAATTTTTAAAATTAGTTGCAGAGTATAAATAGAATAGACAAACTGTGAAACATTGTTTTTGTTATCGGCTGTTACAAGTGAAATATTTGCACTGGCACATCTGTCAATTTTTATACTTTGATTTCTTAACATTGTAGCAGTGATGGTTGGCTATTTTAAAAAATATTGTTTTTCTCAGCTAGCAGCACCATTTGTTGATGAACTAATTTTAAAAATCAAAGGGATTATAGATTTGTTTCCTAAGCAGAATGCAGCAATTTATGCATTTCTCTCTGCTTCTATTTTTTCTCAATCTGATTTTTCAAATAGTTTGTTGAAAGCCTGATAACTGCTTTCATTTCCTTTTTCACAATTGCCAGGTGTGATTTGTAAATTTTTAAAGAACAAATCTAATGAAAAAAAATTCTTGCGGTATTTATAGCTTTCCATTCTTAAAGAAAAACTAATACTTTGTTTTTGTTTGCTTTTAACTTGTGTTCTGACCTTTGTATTTATAATTTAAAAGTATGGACTTGTGAAATCTCATATTTTATAAACAATGCCCTTGTAGGTATAGTTTTTTTTTTTTCCTTGACTTGCTGAACTTAGATATTTTGCAAAACTAAACAAAAATATTTCAGTTTGTGTAAATATATTTTTTTAAAAAGAACAAGGAAAATCAATTCCCTGTGCAGATTTTTGACTGCAATGTATTATTATGTAAATCTTTTTGTGACAAAAAAAAAGTGTTATGCTAGAAATTGAAGGATCTGTTTTCATGCGCACGATTTCTAGCATGCAAGTCCTATTGTGAAAAATTCAAGTCTTAATAAACGTTGATTTGTAGTATATTTATATTAATAACAGCAATACAAAAGATCTTGGGAGACTACAAAGGGCTTGTTTCCCTTAGTTAAAGTATCTCTAAAAAATCTCATAAATTGGTTGATCTTACTCAACATCTTCCTTTCCTACTTTCCGTGCAGCTGCGAATGTGTTTTGATCGTCCATGTGATAGTACCTGTATCATATTATTTAAAATAATAAATTATAAAATAATGATTTTGCTAAGTAAATAAGATATTCATTGTTATTACAACCATGGTAAATTCTAACACTAACAGACACATTTTATCCATTAACATCTAATCTTCTGCAATTCTCAAGAATATTGGTCATAATGAGTAAAGATATACATTGTTGTTGCTATCATGAAAAACTCTAACAGACACATTTCATCTATTAAGCACATCTGCTATTTAACCCTTGACTGGTTTGCATCCCACATTTTACTGATTGTGAAGATCCCAGTAAAACACTGAAGTCAAGCCTCATTGGCTGCGGTCAGTAAGCGGGTGCGTGATCACTTAGATCAGCCTACGTAGGGACCGGGAGTGTGCGGTATCAAAATTGTGATGGCTTGTCTTCGGATCATCCTCAGGAATATTTCCCAGAACGTCGCTAATAGCTCAATCAGGGTTGCCACTCCAGGGAGAACCTGAAAAATACAGGAAATTTAAAAACCTCCTAAAATAACAGGGAATTTATGTTTTTTCTTTACAAACTGGGAAAATACAGGGAATTTTGTTTCTTATTTTTGTCTTTTAAAAAAGGTGACCACTCAAAGCGTAATCTATGGGATATTTAACCATGATATTTCAGCTATACTAAACTATTTCAGTTGCTGTAGGTTTAAGTATGTTCAGTTGTTTTTGCAGCAATTAAAAATAATAAATATAGTTATCCCAATCTAGCTCAAGCTGGAGCACAGTAATTGTTGTTTCCTCTTAATATATTGTGTATAATATGTACAGGGAAACACAGAATTTTTTTTCAGGTTTGAGTGGCAACCCTGCCAATGTGCAGCTGTAGTGCGACGTAAATAAAATACCTACCTTGACTAGTTTGCCCTTACACTGAACATGCTACCCTAAGTTGGCACCAGCCTACTTACCTGTCAGCATTTCTGTTTAAAAAAAAATAAACCAGTTAAGAGGTTAAAAAGAACAATATGAGTTGGTTTGTACGGGGGAGGGGGTCATAATTAAAGTCACCCTACTTACACCAGTATTGAATGTGTGAATGATGAATTATGCTATTTACCAAGGACTCAAATTAGAGAGGAAAACTTTTCAATCACTGCACTTGTACAGCTCCTCAAGCTTTTTACTTCAGTCCTGGCAAAATGCATAAAGGGTTTTAAATAACCTGTGTAGATTTTGGTGTATCGCTGTGTTTCCCAAACTTATGACTTTTGTGTATCTTTTCTAAATATTTCGTAACTCTGTGTACCACTAATAAAAAAAAAAGAATTTATTTTTTACTATAAAAAATTGCACAAAAGTTAAAAATCACAACAGGGTGTTGACGTAATGGTAAATTTTCATGGCTAGCCTTGTTTTTAAATAAATTTTTCTGAAATTTTCATTTATTAGAATTAAGAGAACACTATACCTCTGAAAAAACCCTTCACGACAAATTCTTTTTCACTTTCATGAAAAAAGAGTTACGGTAAACCTAGAGAAACAATAAAGTTTCTAATGCTGAAAAGAAATTTTAAGATATCAAAGTGCAAACAAATTATGACTGGATTACACACTGGAGAAGTAATTATGTTGTTTGCATCTTATTATTTAGAAAGCATTTTTGCAGCATTTGATAATTGTTTTCTCTTCGAAGTTTACCTGAAGTCACTTTTTCTTTAACTTTTAATAAACCAATGGCGAGATGAAACAGAATTTGCCACGAAAAATTTTTCCTGCAGTGTAGCGGCTATTAAGACATGGTGCTTCGTACCTGCGTTAAAAAGAAATTGTATAGAAAACTATAAAAATTAGACAATGCTTTATCATCAACACACAATTTTACAAATTAACGCTTAAAATCTGCAGAACATTTTTTTGTTGAATTAGAAAGAATTTATTTCCTTATTTTGATGAATCCGAAATTTTCATGGGGAAAGTGGCATTTCTAAAAGCTTCAAGCATGATCTTTTATAGTGTTATATAGAAGTTTTCATAATTTTGATATCCGAGAAATATTTCGATTTTATATTGCAAAAATTAATATGTAGCATAAAAAGTAGATTCCTGCTATCGTCAATGTAAAATAAACCTTACGAAAGGGACAGTGTATATCTGATTTTGAAAATGAAAATTTGGGGAGCTCAAAATGCGAAATGAAAATTATTTGTTCGAGTTATTTCGTTTGTGTTTAACAAGTGGTTAGAACATATGTAAGCATACATAAACATAAAGTTTAGGTATGCTTTAAAAAAATACGGGTAAGGTAGGAAAAATTTGATAAATATAAAAATGCTAATCCAATTTTTTTTTCCCACATGTCATTGGGTGAGGGAACCATCCCTTCCGCAGAGGATCAAAATGTGTTCGGATCACGGGGATTTTCCCCAGATCCTCAGTGTGACATAAACTACCGAATTTTAGTTTCATTTCAATTTGATAATCAAAGATACGATATATCAAAGAATTTAAAATTCATGTAAAAAGCAGATATTATTCGTAAGAAGAAATTAGCTTTTAAAAAAAAAATACATCTGATGAAGAAAGTGTATATTAACAATGAAAACATTTAAACGTGTAGGAAATGTCTTACAAAAACTGCTAAAAGTTATAGAAAAAGTATGTTGGCCGCTGATTCCGTACTCCGATTCTATACGTTTTCACTGGCATAGCTGCAAACTTTCGCGGTAATATGGAAGGTTTTTAACAAATTGGTAGTGAAACGATAATTTGAGTACAGGAAAAACAAATAAGATACGTTACGTACACCTGAATCAGATCTTCCAAACAAATTAATCCTGTGTACAGGAGTTCAACAAAAGTTGGGAAACATTTCTATACTAACTCTTAACACTAAACATACCAATAGAATACAATAATTAATCGGTCTTTTGGACGATTAGGTATGTTTAGTGCAGTGCTAAGTAAACAATTTTTCTTTTAGCAAATGCCGATATCATTCCATAGACTGGGACTGATACCTGTCCTCTAATCGAACAACTGACTCCATATGAAGTAATGCCCTTGGGCGATTGGAATTTGACAGTAAGGCAGGTTATGTTGAGAGAATGGCAGAGGTGGTAGCAGTCATGAGTCTAAAGAATTTTCATATATATATATTTAATTATTGTTGTGTTGAAAGAGAAAGAAAAAAAGCTTTTAACTTGATGCTCTCATTTTGGTCGATGCAAATTTTCCGTGGGTTAATAGGACACCATTTCTAAAAGTTTCATAATCGATGTATCTACAATTTCGTCATGTAAGATCTTCCAAAACAATTGCTGCAAAAAGAAAGATGATTTGCATGGAGTTAGTATAGAAATGTTTCAATAATTTTGTCCGACACCTTTGTGTTTATATCATCAATTTGTCATAATGCATGTAGAGCTGTATTTTTTTTTTTTAATTTTAAAAATAAAAGTTTATATTCTAACACCTTCATCGTGTCAATAGTGCGCTTTTATCCCACGGTCGGCGCAAA
Organism: Parasteatoda tepidariorum; assembly: GCF_043381705.1. Lineage (NCBI taxonomy): Eukaryota > Metazoa > Arthropoda > Arachnida > Araneae > Theridiidae > Parasteatoda > Parasteatoda tepidariorum. Next base: position 29,679,377 of record NC_092212.1, on the reverse strand, counting down.
GAGTTACCTCGCGTCTCTAAAATTTAAACAAAACGTAAATTTTTCAAAAACTTTTTTTATTTTACTTTAAAAAATAATGATCCATTGCAATCAATAGCAATACTTAATGCAACAATAATGCTCTGTGGATATATTTATTTTATTGAGATTACATACATTTGCTGACTTGTGTGCTCAATATAGGCTTATAAGTCATTGTCAAGTAGAAAATACGAATAGAACAATTCAGAGAAAGACATCACAAAGAATACATCCAGGGTTACGGCGGGATTCGAACCCGCTACCTCCACGCTTAACAGAGCGTTTTATCCGGCGATACCGCTCGGCCATTGAGGCCCCTGTGGATATTCCTGGGATACGAGTTATCTCGTCCGCCGCGAAGAAAGAGTTGAGCAAAATTGTTGCTTCCTCTAGGAAAAGGATTCCTCAATTACACGTTGGCGGATAAAGCTCCTCTGGGGTGCCACAATAACTGAAATAGTTTGCTCCACTATAAATAAATAGCCTAACAAAATAACATTAGATATTAAATTTCTTGTCAGTGTGATCGTCCGCATATTATATGTTATTAAGTCACCTATGGTTTCAAATCATAGGTCTAAGTTTTCTTCTGCTAAGATCATTTAATACTGACCTTGACTTCTGTGAATCTTTTTATATTTTGAAAAATTCTTGGTTAGTAAATAATTTTTAAAGTATACCATTCCCTGATATTTGTAATTTTACTTCAATTTATTTTCTACACGTTGCTCTGCGTGGGTTTTTCGCCTTACTTTCCCCTCACAATTGTTTTCATCTCTTTTGTTTAATTTGTTCAATCTTGTTCCTCCTACTCTACTGCTCATGTCATTTTTTTTCTCTTATAGCACTTTGTTTAGCTCTTTTTTTTCCCTGGTAATTCTGCTCTTCGAGACTGAAGAACGTTCTTGCTAAAAGAATGGAAGCTATAGTATATCTGCCTTTCTACAATATTTTGTGTTTTAGCATTGTTTAGCTTTATTCACATATGTAACACCCTGTCTTCATTTGACTCCAGAGTATGTAACAGTTAAGCTGAAAAGTTCGTAGGCTGACACATAGATGGGGCTACTATTATTAAATAAATATCGTTTTCAGGTAGTTCTAACCTTCGAAAGACACTTGTATAAATTTGACAGCTGTCGGACTAACAGTTTGTGAGATATAGTATTTTTAGTGAAGCAACTTTTGTTAGTTTAAAAACAATGGATAAAAAGGAATTTCGCGTACTTATAAAGCATTGCTTTCTAGCAAAAAAAAAAAAAACTCTTGAAGCCAAGGCTTGGCTTGAGAAACATTATCCGAATTCTGTACCAGGAAAATCAACCATTGAGAAGTGTTTTGCTAAGTTTAAACGAGGCGAAATGAACAAAGACGAGGATGCGCACCGTGGACGCCCCAAAGAGGCTGTTAGCGATGAAAATATCAAAAAAGTCAACAAAATAATTCTAGATTACCGTAAAGTGAAGTTGATCAAAATATCTGAGACTCTAAAGATATCAAAGGAATGTGTTAGACATATCGTGAATGAATATTTGGGTATGAGAAAGCTCTAGTCAAAGTGGGTGCCGCACGAGCTCACAATTGACCAAAAACAACAACGAATTGATGATTCTGAGCTGTGTTTGAAGCCGTTTAATCATAATAAATTTGAATTTATGTGTCGATATATGACAATGGGTGAAACATGGCTCCATAATTTCACACCGGAGTCCAATCGACCGTCAGCGAGTGAACTGCACGAGAAAAACCAACTCCAAAGCTTGGAAAGATGCAAAAGTCAGCAGGCAAAGTTATGGCATCAGTATTTTGGAATGCTCATGGTTTAATATTCATTGACTATCTTGAAAAAGGAACAACCATCAACATCGACTATTACATAGCGTTATTGGAGTGTTTGAACTACGAAATCACGGAAAAACGGCTCCATTTGAAGAAGAAGAAAGTGCTGTTTCATCAAGACAATGCACCGTGTCACAAGTCAATGAAAACGATGGCAAAATTACATAATTTGGTCTTCGAATTGCTTCCGCATCCACGGTATTCTCCAGATCTGGTCCCCAGCGACTTTTTCCTGTTCTCAGACCTCAAGAGAATGCTCGCTGGAAAGAAATTTAGCGCCGATGAAGAAGTAGTCACCGATACTAAGCCCTATTTTGAGGCTAAAGACAAATCTTACAATAAAAATGGTATCGAAGAATAATATGACCGCTATAATCGTTTTATCGGAAACTATATTGAATAATAAAATGAAATTTTATCAAAAATGTTTTTTTTCTATGTTAGCCTACGAATTTTTCAGCCCACCTGTTATATATCCTCTTTTTCTTTGCTGCCCAAGAATCGTCTACTCTTCAGACTGATTTTGTGATTTTTTTTCTCAAAACCTGAGCGTTTAAGATACGTTTTCTGAGCAACCACTCCCTGCTGCGTCGGAAACGACAGAAGGGCTCTCTACTTCCCACCCCGTGATCCTAATGGAGGAGTACAACTGATATCAGTCCTAAGAAGACCATAAATCTTATTAAATTCATGAAGCAACAGGAGACGCTCGATTTTACTTAATTTAAACCTATTTGCGACATCCAACACGTTTTCATTGTTTTGCCTTTACACCTTATTCTGTGTTTTGTTTGCGATTCTCATTGTAAATGGATGAATGTCATAGTGACATAATGCGGATAATAGGAGATTAACTTTCTCTTATTCAAGCGCACCAATTAACTGTAGGTATTTTCGTGGAAAAAATACGCTTAACTAAGTTAAAATAATTAAATTGGAAAGAATGTATAAAATAGTTGATGTATTTTCAAAAAACAGTATAAGTTATAATTAGCTAAATAAAATTAAGTAAAAACTATAGGTTAAAATAAAGTGCTAACATGATCAGGAATTGAAAGTTGAAGTTAAATAAATTTGCAATTAAAATCAAGGTGATATTTAAATGCAAAGTTATGAACTATAGATAAAGAGTTCCTTGTTCTATTGAACTCTCAGTTTGTTCATTGCGTTTCCTCGGAGTGATAAAGCACCTTGGAGAATTAACATTTTGGTGAATTAGCATAACCTTGGAGAATTAAGAATAGTTACAAGAAGGATTTTTATTAAATAGTTAGTTTTGATGAACACCGAACGTACTGTGAGCAGTATAGACTTAATTAAGATAACATAGACTTAATTGCTGAAAGGAAATTGATAAGGGTAACATCTGTAATAAAATAAAAAGATAAACAACGATAAAAACAATTACTGAATAAGGTAATTGGGTATACTATAGCCTACGTCACAGGTTGTGTTATTCCTACTAAATTTAACCCATGAACGGCATTTTCTGCGAGCCTAACTTCAAGCCACAAATAAACAAACGAAGTGTTTGATCGTTTAAATAGCTGCTCGCCAGATTTTATTGCATTATAAAGAAAATTAATTGATATTCGATTTTTGATTAATAATTGATTTATGTGGATAGTGGCATTTATGCGGATAGTGGCATAGAATTTAGCATTGCGTCATGGTAAATGTTATTCCTACTAAGTGGAAGTAGTTGTGTTTTTTTTATATTATACCCAATTAGCTATTAAAATTTTAATTTTGACCTCACGAGACGTGGAGTGATTAAATTGAGCAGGGGCGGATCCAGAAATTTTTCCTGGGGGGGGGTCATTAACTCAACCCCCCCCCACAATAAATTTTTTTTAACGTTTTTTTCGTAAAAAAACATTTTTTTTTTTTAAGAAAAAAAACTGGGGATTTTAATGCTAAGTTTTCTCATTTATTTTTTTCATAATGAACAATAGAACAATACATAAATAATTCAAGTTTTCAAAATCTTTAAATAATAAATGTAATGCATTTTTTAGAAACTTTGGCAAATCTGTCAATGATTTTTTCAGCATCCAAATCAATTTCTCGATGAATGTTTAATAATGCGAGTCCATTTAATCGTTTTTGATTTTGAGTTACAATGAAACTATGAGGAATTTCGTTTTAATCTTTTGAATTATGATTCTTGAAACAGTGAAGAACATGATTAGATGAAGAAAAAAAATCGATTTTTTCCGACGTACCTAGGTGTATATGCCTCATTAAATAATTTTTAAAATATTTACTTCTTTTGTAAACTATTGAAAAAAAAAGTTGTTTTTTTTTCAATTTGGGAAGGGGGTCATGACTCCTTGGATCCGCCACTGAAATTGAGTACGGGAAAAAAGTATGTAGTGGAGAAAATCCATTGGTTTAGAAACCTGAGAAACCTGGTGCATCGTGCACCTATTATTTTCCGGTGGTACTAACGGCGAAGCCCATAGAAAATGATCCGACTCCTTCAGATGAAGTCAATTAAATGAATACTTGGAGATTTGTCGAGACGACTCTTAAAAATTAAAACATAAAAACGGAGTTATAAACCCTTTCAATTACCGAAGACGTGTTGGTATGCTCAGCAGAGCGTTGAATTGGATCACGCGTCCTCAATTAAACAACCTCTCCGGAACACGGCGACATTCATGCCCCCATCATCAAAAAAGAAAAATAGCCCACCTATTCCAAATAGGTTCAACTTGAGTTGAAGCTAAATTAGTCCTATCCACTCAATCTTGGAAAGTTTGGAAGTGTTCACTAAAAGATTAAAAAGTTTATTATGAGTTTTATTTCGCGCCCCATAGGTTGATTGAACTGAGGTTAAAGAATTATGAAGTTATTATTACATAAACTAGTTGCTATAAAAGGTAGATTAATCGTTGTTTTGTTACTATTGTTTTAGCTTAGCTTTGGTTTCTTCATCTTGCTTAAGGGTTCTCTTTTAATCTGCTTCAATTGATCCTGAAAAAAAAAGGGGAAGTGCCTGATTAACTTTATTTAGTACTATTTCAGCATCCATCACGGTTATGAATACAAAAAGATTAACGTTATTAAGAAATTAAAAGTCACAGTACGTCCCTTTGCATAACGATATTGAATGGTTAGTCGCAACATACTTTTTTAATATATATATATATATATATATATATATTCTTTGGGATTTTCTTTTTCCTATTTATGGGAGAAAATGTTTCAAAAATCTAAGTAAAGAAAAGATGTTTTTACTTTAAAAATTTCTTCGTTACAGTTTATAAGTTAGATTGTATCAATTGCGTAGTATACAAATATGATAATTAACAGTGGTCGGTCTACACTTTTAGAGAAATTTCCTGTTTTTGAGAATTTTGAAATAATCTGCTCTTTGTGAGTCTAAAATTAGCTGTAAGTAAAGTTCTTTCAAACAGGGTCCTGCTTTTTCGAATAGGTAGAAATAAGGTCCTGCTTTTGTGATTTGTAACGTCAACAGCAGTAAATTCTGGATTTTATTAATAAAAAATTTATTTATATGCAATACACTTTTCTATTTAAATAAAATTTAACCCATGATAAATTTTTTAAGAGAATTTTATGANTATATATATATTTCATAAATGCTCGATGCAAACTGCTTGGTTGGTTGGAGCACTGTTTATTCTAGTGAGACCAAAAGTTATTTTATTTATTTTTATATCTAGCCGGCGTTGAGCGCTGATTTTACGATTCTCAATCCTCATCTCTGTAGACCTGTAATTTTGAACCCAACCCAGAAGACGAGTGAAAATCATGAAAACCTTCCATTGGTCAGCCCGAAGACAAGGGGAATCTAACCCACGATCCGTATACCATTAAGGATATTTTACGTCAGCACTGTTGTTTGAGCAAGATGGGAGCAGAATTCGTATCAACTAGCCACCGCTGAGATTTGAATTTGACTTACCTTATAAATAGGCGTACTCTCTATCCTCTGGGTCACCGTGACTCATTGTTTTTTTTTTGTTTTTTTTAATTTCATACCGTTATTGAACAGTCGACTTAGTTTTGAGTTTAGGACTACCAATCTTATAAAATTTATCAAAAAACTCATTGTATAAAGAAAGGAAGAAAAAAAATTCTCAATACCAATTTAACTATTCAAGTGTTATTTCTTAATTAAATATAAAATATTTATTCAAAGAAAAAAAAATGGTTACAAAATATACTTTGTAATGAGAGAAAAGAAAATAGATGGTGGCAGAATTTAGTACAATAATTTTATTTAGAATTTCTGTATTGCTAAGTAAATAATGCGTGGAATGACATTATAAAACGTAGTGCCATGCTTTACTACTTCACAACAATACAGAAAATTCAGTAAAATTATACAGCCGAATTATTCTTCTACCATCCAAACCTTCCGCTTGCTTATTCCAAAAATAAAAAAAATGACGCAATGTAATATCAGAAAACATAAAGACTAGTATAACATAGCAATAAAACCAAAGCTAAATAATATTACGGCGAACGATAGATAATTTTAGTTTGCATAGAATATAACGTTATATAATGTTGAGAAAACAGCGACCTTTTGTATCTTTCTAATATTCTGAAGTTCCGTAAGACTTGTAGGGTTGACATAAGTATGATTTATTTTATTGCATTTTATTTTAATTTCTAAAATTTGCAACTCGGTGAGTGGCAATGCAATAATAGAATTAAGATTATTAAAAAAAGCTTCTTTCGTTGTGATAAAAATTGTATTCCATTTATTGATAATAAGCAAGCTGCAAATATGTAAATATAAGTTATTATATTAAACTGCCATTTGCTATCATAAGAAGTTTTCTATATATTGCTCTGTCTGCATACGACTTTACATAAGAGTGACCTATACAATGGCGCTTAGAGCTGATGGCGATAAAGAAAAAGACACAGATAGCTTACAGGAGTTACGCAAGTAAGTGTAAAAATTCCTCAAATTTGGATAGACATACTGGAAATATGGTTCTATCAAAGGTTAGATTATATTTGAGGGTGCCCCTTGGTTCTTGCCAAGTTGTGATCGCGGTTGAATGCCAAGCTAGACGGTGTTGTTTTATTTATGGGGACGTATATAGTTTTTTTGGAGAACCTAATGGTGATTCTGATTGGTTTAGATTTTAGCGTTATTTTTGAATGTTCAACGAGAGGTCGTTAGTTCTTCGTTGGATGTCGGCTGGTAGGGTTATATTTTGCCTCTGGTCCTGAAAATGACTTCGGTAAGTAAGATAAATTTTAAGTTTCTGTACGATTTGAATACTAGAATACTCCATTAATTTTCGTTTCGATTCAAAATGCATTTTTTTGGGTTTATTAATTTTGTTTATTTTGTGTTCCTTGCAATTTTATTAAGTTTTGACCGATGTTTTATTTTATTTTATAGCCGTCGTTGAACAGCCAACCCAATTTTACGGGTTTACGACTACTAATGTTCAAATCCGTAGCCTTGTAATTTTAAACCCAATCCAGAAGACAAGGGAACTCCTGGATCGAGTATTGGGAGAAATTTGCCTTCGTGGAGGATTTTTTGATGGAGATAACCCGTATTTGCGTTACATGGATAAGAAGACCACTGCAACCTCCTATGGTAAGCCCGATGACAAGGGACTCTAACCCATGATCCGTCTACCACTGAGGGTATTTCACGTCAGCACTGTTAGCCTGACGGCAAGGGGACTCTAATCCATGATCCGTCTACCACTGAGGATATTTCACGTCAGCACTGTGGTTGGTGCAAGCAGGAGGCGGAATTCGTATCGACCAACCATCGCCGGGTTCGAACCCCGGTTCACCTCGTTGGAAGGCGAACGCTCTATCCCCTGAGCTATCGAGGCTCTGCCAATGTTTTATCGAAATTTTCCACTGTTTTATTGAAATTTCATTATGTTTTGGCTGCCATTCCTGTTTGCACGGTGTTCCGCGTGAACAGGAATGGCGCCAAACAAAAATCACAAATTTCGCACCCTCAAGTATATTTTTACCAAAACTTCAACTTCCTCTTTATTAATCTCTGCAATGATTTCATTATAAACTCAGTTAAGGCAGGAGTTGTTAAAGCCAGTATATCATTCTCTAACTTTCCAGAAAATTTGAATCAAGTTAAAATCTAATCATAATAAAACCTTAAGATGATCTTTATAAAACCTAATCATTATGGATGGGTGATCGTGTAAAGCTAAGGGTGGTGGCGCTAGTGGTAAAATTGCTCTTTTAAGACTTCCGGGTTACTGCTTCCGATATATTTTTTCGCCGCAGATTGAAAAAACTCGCCATCATATAATTGCATCATATCTTTTGCAGTATTTCACATGTACCGAGTTCTTTCTTTCAGCCTTTAAACTTCAGCATTATCATATTAATATTATAATCATTAGAATATTTTCTAATTAAGCTAACTTAAAAAGATATTCTTAGCGACATTTTATTCTTAGCGACAGGGATAAAACACAAAACATGGCAAACCTTAAGAATTATTCACAATGAGATATTAACTTTCCAAAATTTTTTTTGGCCTTACGACCTCTAAGAATCAATACATTTCTGAAAGCTCTTATGAATGGTACAATTATGTTTAGATTTGAACCCAAATTACAATAACAAAACTGCATAGAATATTAGGCTTGTTCACGTATCGCCTCGTAGTCATAACATAAGGGGAGGGATACACCGGAAATTTTCTAAATTTCTTCCGGTTTAAGGACGTTTGTTATTGTTTACATTAGACCACCCATCCATAAAACCTTAAGATGATCTGACTAATATTACTTAAATAAAATCAGATATCTTTGTCTACCAAGCGTTAAATCTTCACAAGGGCATAGCAGAAGGCAAGATGACTCAATTTCGATTTCTAAGAAACCATAGAGTCAGCAAATCATTAAGTCCAACTCAGAAATACCTCTAAGAAATATCACTCAATCCAAGTGATTTTAAGATCAAATCTTAAAAGGGATGAATATGCAATCCTGTACTGATGCAGTTCAGCTATAACTGATCCAGTTGGGCTCAGTCTTGATATTGGTACGGTGCGGTACTTTTATATTTTCGTTGAACTAGAGCTACACAATGCGTTATTAGTAAAGGTCAGAAAAACATCCTTGAGAATGATCCGGAGACAACACACATTTGTTACATCCCGTTTTACAAGGAGGATACCCCCACACACCATCCATAAGCAGATCGTAATTTTGACGTGAATAAGAGTACGATTAATCTCCGAACCAGTACCCCTATAGGTATTGATAAATCATCAAAGGCCTTTGTGATCCCGACAGATTTAGCGCGTACAAGTCACCATTTAGTACAGTGGGAGTTTTTGGCCGGTGGGAATCAGAGTCATGATCTCTTGGAAATGTGCCCAATGCCCTTCCAGCCAGGTTTTCCCGGCTTTTATCAAGTTTGACATTAAAGAATTGAAGCACAGTTCAAGTCGAAGCGTTCGTTAGCCTCTTAAAAGGTAACTGTTGTTGTAGTTCATTTACGTCGCACTAGAACTGCGCAATAGGTTATTGGCGACGGTCTGGGAAACATCCCTGAGGATGATCCGAAGACATACCGTCAAAATTTTGATCCTCTTCAGAGTGCATGGCACCCCTGCGTAATTGTGATACGTGGATAGATATTTCATATGGCAAATATATTAGAAACTTGACGAAAGGATGCAGATTTTAATCAAGCGTACATTGAAATAGATGATGTTTTCAATGACTTGCTCTGTTTCCTGTTAGACAGTATACATCTGCATATTGCAGCTTATTTTGCGAGAGGATATTTTCAATCAGATAATTTTGTTTTTAATAAAAGAAATAAATTATCTAATTCCGGAGCTGAAATATTCTGTATTTCATTAGGTATTATAGAATTTAAGTAATTCTTATGAGTTTGAAGCGAAAATTTGTTTTATTTATACAGAGATGTATTGTTAAAAAGGGTGACATGCTTGCTAGACGTAGAAAGAACTCGCTTGTGGAAGTTTTGATTTGGCCTCTTTTTGCTTGTTTATTACTGTTTATTCTTGTTGAAAGCCGTGCACCATCATACGTTAGTGTTAGCATGTTATTGTTTGAGCAACGAGATGAAGTTCATTTTAAAAATTATTATTTAGGTTTAAATTTTGAAGTCGGTATATTGCTTACAAAGTAATAAGTGTTTTATAACGATTCTTTTTTTAAATGACAATTCTTACTTCTTGAAATGACAGGACTTCAAATAACGATTTTTATAGCAATTCTTTGGTTTCGGATTTTCTCAATATCAACGGATTCATTGATCTGGTCTGACCCCGTCAGACCAGATGGGAATTAGCAACAACAACAACAACATAACAATTCTTCTTTTAAATACAAATAATAACAATAATAGTAATAGTAACAAATACGCGTATACAAGAAATACTACTCAAGAGAATCTCAAAACACAATGATCACGTTGTGAGCCAACTGGTTTCAAAACACGCCAAAAACTGTAACTCGGAAGTATAGGTAGTCAAGCAGCGATCTTTAGTGTAGAAAATACCATCCATAGTGCAATCATGTCTTGTTGAAGTCTTAGAGGAGATATCTCCTACAAGGTTAAAGTCTAGAATTTACCTCACCAGTTACTTTTTAAAAACGTCACAAGATGGCAATAGCTAACTCAGTAGGAAGAAGCTTAATGCAAGCCAACTTAAAATCGTACATTTTGTTAAAAATTTTCTACTTATTGTTTTGCATTGAAAATTGGCAATAGCAAAACTTCACGAATGACTGACGTCCTTTGTCCCTTCTGCGACGCTGCGTCAAATTCTTTATTGAAGCACTCTACCGGTTATCCATTATTGATTTCTTGGAATTTAGTAAGTTTTAAGTTAACAAGTTTTATTAAATTGACGTATGTTTATGGTTTTTTGTTTCTATTAAGTTTAAAATTTTATTTGATTAATGTTGTCATTGTTTATAGATCTGATTTCAATTGCGCACATGTTCAATTGAAGCCTACCTGCCGGTTATTATTAATTGCACCATTTTGTAAGCAGTAGAGTATATAAAGATTTATATAATCACTAGTGTACTAATCTTACCACTGCCGATGTTTTTAAAATTTTTTGTTTATATCATTTATATGCCTATTTAGTGCTATTGTTTTTTTTTTAATATTAATGGAGTGATAAAATTTAAACTGTTGATGTTATATGTATTTTTTAGACTTTCTATCCTCTAATCAAATTATTGCTCCGATTTTTTGGAATGTAATTAATTTCAAAATTTTATTTATTTGTTAAAATATAATAATAATAAAAGTTGTCCATAACCACTCAAATAAACTTCTAATATTAAACATTTGTGGGCAATGAATTATTTGTTTTTTTATTTTTTTAAAAATATCTGAAGTGTTTAATTTTTTTTATAGTCGTTAACTAATTTTTTATAGTCTATAAGTCTGTCTGAAATACATGAAAATTGTCTATTAATATCAATATCTATTGAGTCAGTTTGATACATTAGTATTTCCTTGCTAAACTTGGTAAAGCTACAAGTTATAATTTAGTGCCAAATCTTTGTCATCTCACCTTTGTGGCTAAAATCTGAACATCTCATTTTTGAGAGTAGACGTAAGGCTGGTTTATGGCTCTTAGAGTTTTTAAACTAGTTTCTTGTTTTACAAAGACATGGCAGCTCTTGTGTTTGGGCTTACTTTTTCATTTGTTAAGTGGTTTTTAGCCTGATTATAGTAGAATTTAGGACTGGAAGTTACCTGTATTAATTGTCATTTAGTACTTTATTAAAGAATCTTATGCTGTTAACAAATTTTAGTAACTGATTTCTAATTTTGTAACACTTAAGTAAGCAAGTATGAAAGATCTTTTATCCTTCTAGGAATAGGATTTAAATGTGACTGAATAAAAGTGAACTGTTCTGTATGATATCGGCAGGGACTGATCAAGACAATATATGGCCCAAGGTCCACCAAATTTTCTGGGCCTTTGCAAAGTATTTTGAAATTAAATTACTGAAGAGTAGTCCTAATAATGAATAAGAATCTATTGAACTGCGTGATTCAAGAGAAACATTCTAAGAAATTTTGAAAGCAGACATTTGAAGTTTAATTTTCTAAGATAAAGCTTATGTATCTATAAATTAAAGCAAAATATAAAACAAGAAAATTATATTATGTCTAAATAAAAATACTTTGGTGACCACAATCAATTGAAATCAGTGACATTCGCTAAAAGTATTATTTTTTTATTGTAAGCTGTAATTTTTATTTAGTACTCAAACGAACACATAGCTATCCCACCATTCGTTAGACTTTTTACTAATTTTTTGTGGGCCCTAGGCCCATGCCTATTGGGCCTAGGCTATAATCAGGCCCAGGATATCGGATGAATTGGATAATTCCATACAGGGAGGGCCAATATCGGAAAATTAACTGCCTTGTACCCTTAGTGAGGCAAGATTCATGAATATTGGCCCAATGGGGAGCCCAAGTTATTTTACTGCAAGGGTTGATGTACCTATTGTTGACTTGATAAAATTAATCTATTAATAACTGTTGTAAGCTACAACTAGAGCTTCTGTTTATTTTGACACTTGTTTTGTTCCTTAAATTCAAAGTACAATTTATACTACAACTAAACTAAATATTTTTGATTTACCTGTTTTACAATAGAATGCTTATTTTTATTTCTAGCATTTGTTGTGAAATCCTGATGTTTTTTTAAATTCAATATTTAATTTCTTTCAGATTCTTTGGCTTAAAATAAAATACTTAAAATGGCTGCACCAGTAAGTTATATTTCTGAAATCTTTCTGAAATTTATGAGTGATGATTGAAGACAATTACCTTTGTAAAATAAACATATGATTGAACTTTTCTTCTAGGATGCTTTTGTGGATTTTAATGGCCTTAAAACAAATTTTTCTTAACTAAAGTTTTACTTTTGTAGAAAACAAAGATTTTCGTTGGTCACTTGCCAGATGGATGTTCGGATGAAGATCTTCGTCAGTTATTTCAGAAGTATGGCGAAGTCACTGAATGTGATGTTATCAACAAATATGGGTTTGTGGTAGGTATAAAAAAAATATTTTAATATGAAAAAACATAGAAGTATATCCATATAAGTAAATTTAATAATTTGAACATCTTTATTACTGTTCACTACAGAATAGTCACGGATGTAAATAGATGTCTAAGTGCGCATCTTAGGGACATACATTTATAATCAACTCTTTTTAAGAAGTTTTTTTTAAACATTTTTGTTTTGATCTGTTCGAAAGAAATAATTGAATATAAAAGGATTGAATATAACAAAAGAGTATCTATCACTTAAGATAGGAGTGCACAACCTTTTTGAGTGAAGGGCCACTTGCATAGCAGGCTGGCTAACGAAGGGCCGCAGATCTATTTAAACATGTTAATGACAAATGTAATAATGTTTATTTAAACATTAGCGTTCCATTTTTTTTATCAATAAACTTAGTAATATCATTAACTTAGTAGTGTTCCACTATTAGAATTCATTCAAAAATAAAGAAAACTTATACTTTTTTTTTTACAAAAAAAAAACATGCTATTTTTATCATATGAACAATAGATTTATCAAAATAATTAAACATTGAAGAAAAGAAATGTTTTTTTTCTTTTATCATATCGTGCAATACGAAAATTCATTTTAGAATTAAATTCTAATAAATAAAAAAAAACTGCAATGCCCACACATGAGTAGGAAAAAGTTTAGTCATAATTAAGTAATATAAATTCAAATTAAATATTTTAATTGAAGAAAATTTATAGGTTTTAAACAAAAGCCTAAAATAAAAACAAAACTGTGATAGTTCAAAATAAAATTCAATGCTTATTTTGTAATGTGCTTTATTATTTTATTTTATTAATTATTAGATTTTTTTT
>NC_092212.1:29610524-29664259 GCF_043381705.1 Parasteatoda tepidariorum | reverse complement strand
AAATAAATAAATAAATAAATAAAATATTTAAAAATTAATAATCAAAACAAAGATATTTAATATTTCTCCGGCACAGATAACGTGAACTATTTTTATTTTCAGCAAAAGTTTTATCTCCTTTTAAAATCAGAGTTATTAAGTTTAAGCTCTTCACTTTTTCCAGAAAATTCAAGTAATAAAAGAAATTAACTGCTTTAAAAAATGTGCAAGTTTAGAAATTAAACCATCTAACAATCAATGAACATTCATAATAAATATCGTAAAATTAAAAAGTAATATTAAAAAAACCTGTACTACCCTTAATGTCAGAATTTGTTCACTTTTTTTCCTTTGTATTTAAAAAATAACAACTGATTGAATCGAGAGAATTATTTTAAGTAAGAAAGAAATATTCATGCGAATCTTAAAAAAGTTCTTGAATCAGATTAAATAAGTCTCCTACTGGTGGCTGAGTCAGCCAATCTGGTATACTCCCCATACAAGCTATCATCGAAGGCGAAAGAAAAGGGGACCTCTTCATCGTAGCCACCCTCCCTAAAATGCTCTCTTCTTGTTTCCATAGCACCAGACTGCCGCAGACTTTGTGGCGGACAGAGTACCTATCGTAGACAAGCAGTATTACTCCATCGTTTTTTCTTCTTTTTAAGATTATTTCCAAAAAAATTTTTTTTTTTTTTTAGTTGGGTTTAACAATAAAAAAACGGCTTTTTGTAGTGATTCAGAAAACCGGAAAATTCAGTTATCTGGAAAAGAGATGGTCCAGATCGTTCCGGATAATCGGTTCCCTACTGTTTTAATAGTGTTTGACAAGAGCACTAGCAGACATGCTTTGCATATTACCTTTAAATTATAAATCTTTTTATGAACAAGTTTTACTCTGTTCTGTTTTTGTATTGAAGTATTATAGATTAATTGACTTTCAGATTATAAGGTGTTATTTTTGTCAATTTTATTCTTCACATCAAATAGAAAGATATTGTTCACTCAAATAGAAAAATATTGTTTTGTTGATAAACAATTATATTGTCAGTACATAAATGCAATGCACAACGCAATATGTACATTTGAAATTTCAGCATTTAATTTCTTTAAGTTAACATTAATTCTTGAAAATCAATGAAAAAATAATATTTTTTCATAATACCTTTTCATGCTATTTCAGGGGCATTAATGCTATTTTGGCAATAGATCGGGTCTATATTCTAGGGAGTGCTTTATAAATGTTACTCATGAAGGAGTGCTATTATAACTAAAAATGAATTTACCTTAGTTAATTTTAAAAACTAATGTGGAATAATGGAAACTATGGTTCAACGTTATTTTGATTCTTTTACAGCATATGTCCACTCCAGAACAAGCAGTTGAAGCTGTAAAAATGTTAAACAACTATAATCTCATGGGATCCACAATCAGTGTTGAGGTATGATTTCTTTGCATTTTTAAATTAAATAGCTTGTACCTAAATATTTATATTTAAAAACTAAAATTTTTTTGTTATAGCCTTCTAAGAGCAAATTGCATCCTGAACCTGGTGCACCAGGTCGTGCTAACAAACAGACAGTAATGAGGTAATTTTTTGCTTTAACAAAATAATTTGAACACTAAAGTTAATTATAATTAAAATTAATTGCTATAGGCTAATGTAGTTCCATGTCCTAAGCAGCTGTGCTTGCAAATTCAGTCTTGATTTCTTAATTATATTCATTGTATGTGATATAAGTAATATAAATGAATGATGCTGCATCCATTTGCAGCAATATAATTTTCTTATTGCACTTTCAATGTTCAATTTTATTTATTCTTGGTTATTTTTATGTTTATTAATTTGTAATTGCATAGGTTCATATTTTATGTATAGAATTTTGCTTAAGCTATATAAAAATGTTTGATTTTGAAATTTTTAAACTGATTTTCCACTATTACATATGTTTTTAGATTATTTCTAAGATTAAGCTTTCTTAAAATTTAGGAAGTTACATTACAAGCAACTATTTTATAAATTACCGCAGAATAATTTATCTTAAATTTTTTTAGCATTAGTTAAGATATTTATGTACTTCTAGAAAACTTTTTTAATTTCTCAAAAATCTACCAATTACTCAATCTATCAATTACTTAAATTACTCAAAAATCAAAAACTGCCTAATTTGGTTGATCATTTGTGTGCAAGTTCATTTTGAAATATTGATAACATTGGTGTTAATTGTAAAATAAAATTTTTAATGTATGTTTATACCTATACATACGTTACTAGTTTCAACATTGATGTTATAGTAAAGTGATGTCAATTTGAGATATTTATAACTAAAGTTTATTCAATTTGTGTAAAATGCTATTTTTATGTATATTTTAATTGGGACTTCCATATTTCAGCCGCCGAGGAGGGCAGTCAAGAAACGGCTATGGTCCCCCTCGAGGTGGTTTTGGTGGAAATTACAATGGTTATGGAAGACGATTCGATGGCCCACCCATGGGCGATTCATTCTTTGATCGTCCCTTCGGTTACGGGCGTGACAGAATGAGGCCATATCCTTCACCGTATGATCGTCGTAGCCCTCCTTTGCCCATGAGAGATGAATTTTCTCGAAGACCCATGCCACCTATGGATGCTGATCCTTATTCAAGAGCTATGCCACCCATGAGTATGCGAGATGATCTATATGAAAGGCGTGCCATGCCTGAACGCTCAGATTATTTGTATTCTCGAAGATCTCCCCCACCTCTTTCATCAATGAGGTAATTTTTTTTTTTTTGTATGAAAAAATTGTTGTATTTAATTCAAAACAAAATGTCTAAGTCTAATGTAGAAATAAATATTGCATAGATTTGCTTTTTATATCTTTAAATAATAGTTCTATCATTTTTGTGACCATTAATTTAACAGAGGAGAATAAAATTTACAAACTTTAATTGTACAGGGTTGCCACTCCACAGGGAGAACTGAGGAAATACAGGGAATTTAAAAATCACTTAAAATAACAGGGAAAATTCAAGGAATTTTGATTTTTTCTTTACAAACTGGGAAAATACAGGGAATTATGTGTCTTATTTTTATCTTTTAAAAAATGGTGACCACTCAATGCGTAATCTGTGGAATATTTAACCATGATATTTCAGCTATACTTAACTATTTAATTCACTATAGCATTATTTAAGTATGTTCAGCTGTTTTTCCAGAAATTAAAACTGATAAATATAGTTAGCCAGGGGTCTGTCCAGGCCGAATTTGCTACCGTTTAGCGGTACCTTCACAAATTCAATTTTATTTAAAACGGTAGTTTCACAAATTCAACTTTAGGAAAAACGGTAGCTTCACAAAATACTTTTCCTTAAAATTTTGTTTTTGTATCCGTTAAGAAACATTAAATCTATATTTTTACCATGTTTTTGTGTTGATATTTTAATATAATTTTTAATTTTTCACAAATTATGTCTAAATTTTCACAAAATAGGTACCTTTCAGAAAAACCTAGACAGACCCCTGTTAGCCCAATATAGGTCACACAAGAGCGCAGTAATTGTTGTTTCCTCTTAATATATTGTGTATAACATGCACAGGAATTTTTTCCCCAGATTTGAGTGGTAACCCTGTTGTAGTAAAGCTAATTAGAATTTAAATTCCTTGTGAAGGTTTTTTTTATTAAGTTAAGTGATTTAGAAATTGTTCTATTATAGTTTTTTTCTTTATTAATTCAAGCCCATTTTTCCCGCTTAGAAATAAATTATCTTAATCTTTTTTTTCTTCCGTAAATTGATAAGTTAACGTTAATATACTGTATATATTTGCAGGTCTCCTTATTGGTATGATTCACCACAAAATGGGTAAGTCTAATTGTTAATTTTTGTTTTCTTCTTTGAAGGTAAACTGACTTCTTTTGCAGCTGTTTCCTATTTTTAATTTTTCTTGCATTTCCTCTATATCCGTAACTGCATGCATTGCTTTATCAGATTCTGAATTTTTACCTCTATGTTCTTGTTTCTGTTTAGTTTCTATCAAAAGAAAACTTATTAGATTATCTCCAAATGTTTATGCAAACCAGTTGAGTAGCCGGTCTCATTTTAGTCTATATATGTGGGTTTTAATTTTCGCATGCGTCTTCCTTGCATGATATCTGTATTTAAACTAACATCAGCTGCAATTATTAATTCGGATAGTTATAAGTATAAAATTAATCGGTAATTTAAAGCTGATTATTATTTTATTTTTAATGTAATTATTATTCAACAGGGTTCATACACTTAGGGAAAAACTGAGAATTTAAAATAGGCAAAAAATAATTTTAAGAAAAATTGATTAAAATTTATTAAAAACCTTAGAAAAGATAAAAACTATTTTATTAATTACAAGATCTTGATTACTTTTTTATGATTTTAAAAGTAGTGTCATAATTTTCCAATACAACTTTCTTGATAAGTGAGTCTAGGTTGGAAAAAAGCTTTTGTCTAAACTTACTTACTATGAAGTTTGAATAATTTTTTTGGTTGTAATTATTAATTTAAAAAAGATTTTGATTTATTTTTTGAGAAGTTTTTTTCAATGATTTTTGTAGGTACTCAGTATTGGGCATTTTGAAGTGCCTAATATTGAGATTTGTATGTGGTAAATGATGAGATCTTGTTTAAAATTCTTTGAAAGGTTGGAAATTATTTAAACTCAATATTTTGATTTGTAGGCGTGTTAATTCTAAGGTATATCATACTGTATACTACAGATTGTAGTAGGATAATTAGCAGTAGGATAATTGTGCTCCGGAAAAGTGCTGATTTCCAGATTTTTCGCTAACTGCAATCCGGAAATCCAAGGTCCAGAAGTTTCAAGAAATCAACGATCACATTTATGTGTGAAAATTCTTGTATATTTTATTTACAAATACTAGAACTAGATTTAAACTTAGCATCTCTTCATTTGTAAATATTTTTTTCTGGTAGAATAATAAATGTGATTAGAGGTAAAAGTAAACTTATGCATAATTAATCATTTAAATTATGCTGCATATAATTTATTTAGAATTTCATGTTTTGAAATATCAATGATTTAAATTTATAAATATATAAATTTTTCGAAATGCGTTATTAATGATTTTACTCTAGAAATTTTCAGGATTTTTGAGTTGGGCTCACAATCACCCTTGAATTAGTGAATATTTGTAAATTTTTCTTTCTTTAAAGTTTTTTTTTTTTTTTTTTTTCNAAAAAAAAAAAACTCTTTAAATTTTTTTTTTTTTTTTTTGGCTTTTTCTGTTTACCAATCTTCTCATGTTTTCTTTACAGTGATGCTACTTATGTAATGTTTTAGAATTGTTGCCCAAGATAATCAGAGAATTATTTCTAGAAATTAAGTATGAACCCTGTTAAATTGCGTTATTTATGTTGAAATAAGATTAAACTTTGGGAAACTTATCGAATGTTTTTCTTGTTTTTCACAGCAGCAGCCGTGTGCCACCACCTTCAGCTACCCGACGTCTCTCGTATTTTTGAAAAGCCTCCATTCGCGCCCGTTGAAGAGATCGCTCAAATATATCCATCTCTCCGCTTTGTCGACCGACCGCATTGAATCTTCCCGTTTAATTTGAGCGTATTAGAGGCCGCTGCTAAGTAGAGACAGTGATTTTTTACGTTCTTTCCTGTTATTGTGAACTGTTTTTAATTATCATTTGACTCATCGTTTCATGTGTACAGATAAATTGTTCCGATTTTTTTTTTTTTAATTCTGCGTCTCATTTCTTTTTTTGTAGTGTATCAGTTTATTATTGTGATGTAATATACTTATATATATATGAAAACTATGCTAGGGCATGTAATACACTAACGTAAGTGGTGGCTTCCGTTGTTTCGAACGTATTCTATGCCGAATAAAAACTTTTTTGATTGTATATAGTGTGCGATGTTTTATTTTTTAATTCGTCTCAATCGTTATGTATGTAACATTAGTTCACGCAAATCATACACATTCATTTTTTCTTAAAAACTAAATCTAAATTTCTTGACATGTTTGGCTGACATTATTAAGGTTATGCAACTGCTATTTTAATTTAACACATAAAGAAATTTTATTAAATTTTTTTTATTAATATGTTTGAATCAAATATGAATGAGGACTCAGTGATTTGATTGTGCATAGAATATCTCACAAACTTTGCATTTTGCTTCTACTGACCTATTTAATCTAAATATTAATTTTAATATAATTTATTTTAATACAGAATCACATTATTATGACTTTCCTTTTTATCTAAGAAAAATTAAATTTCAACAATTGCTGCTGTTTGCTGACATTTAGTTTTCAATGGAAAAATGTATCAGACCCAATAGTTAGTGTTTCAATCCATTGAAAAAACTGTATTAATAAAAATATGTTATTACATGTTTTTTTTGTTTGATGGAATTTTTTTTTTTTACTAAGAATTTTTTTTGATTTCGTTTGAAAGTTTAATTTTTTGACTCAAGTCATAGGACTATTAAAATTGCTTCTGTCCAGGATGAATAGGTATGGTTTGAGGTTACAAAAACTTATGAGAACGTAAGTTGAACACAATTGCAATGGAATGTCTATCTAATAAAAACTGTAAAAAGTAAACTTGATTTTTTTTTGTCTTTTTGTAAAAGTAAAGTATTTTGTATTATTACTGCCTTAGAAATAATGTAAGCTAAATATTTTGATCAGATCTAAACTAAGTTATTCAGAAGGTGATTAATTTTGTAGGTCAACATTTAAATTTAGGTTTCGGTTGTAAAACTTTTCCCAGATTTAAGTTATGGAAGTGTTGATCAAAGAAATATAAATTCTTTTGACACTACAAGGGTATTTAGAATGTTTTAAATTGTAATTTATCTATTTATGCAATCTCAATGAGTTCTTGAAATTCCGATTTTTAAGACAATGTATAAAAGCCATTACTTAAATGATTTAATTGAAGTCCTATTTTGCATTTTAAGGTTTTAATCTTATGTTTATAGCTGGTTACAATAAGCTGATTGAAATGACAGAATTTCCACTTATTAATTGTAAGCAAAGAGTTATAAATTAAAAAAAAATTTAAGAACTTTATGGTGTCTCTTGCAACTGGTTCATTGTCTTACTGGGGCACTGGATCACATTATGTAAGTAATATCCAAATAAGACTATATGATTTGAGTGTGATGGCAAACTAAATAAAGTTTACACGGAACTTTTTAGGGAGTGCTTAATTGTTTTCTCAGTCTGTTTTAAGGAAAGAGAAATATTGTAATTTTTAGGGATACATTTAATTGTTTGAATGTGGGAATTTTTATGTTAGTATTTTACCTATTATTTCGTACCATGTTTACAAAAAATCTGGTATTTTTAATTTCTGAGAATGGATATAAATTATCCTTATCTCATCTGCATTTATATACTAAGTTCTCACAGTTACAATTCTCTAGTATTGGAAAGTTCAAGTTAACAAATGCATAGCATATAGCTGTAAGCTTAAACATCAGAACTATATTAAGTGAACTAAGTAGATGGTAGCAATTTTTACCTATATTACATTCTTTAAAGTTAGCATACCTGGAATGGGCTATGTCCAGATCAGCAACTGTGTAAGTCACCCAATGTTTGTGAAAGGGATACATTGGTTTCTTTATCATGTTTTTATTTTGTGTATTCTAAGGTTACGTATAATATAAGATCAAAGTAATGTGACCCACCTACAGAGAAAGAAAGGAAAAATGTCACTTTTGAAAATAGCCGCCTTGCAGACCACTGTTGCAGGTGCTTAAGCACCTATACTTTAGATTTTCTTATTTTCCGAAAAGAGTATATTTAATGCAAGACGTAATGCTTAAAAACATAGCTTTAATGAGCAGAGAACTAAAATTGCCAAAGATATAGTAAGAGAAATTTTATAAGAAAAAGTTCAGGAGAAAGAAATGGGTTCTTATTCTTAGTAAATACAGGGTATCCGCGCAACTGGAAAGTCTTGGAAAGTCATGAATTTCAGTATTGAACTAAATTTGTCATGAAATGTCATGATTTTTACTATGTTTTTGAAAAAGTCATGGATTTAGGTCTCCGAAAAATGTAATTTTTTTTAAATGGAATCCCCCCCAAATTTCATCCTGATCTGAATTCCTAACAAAATCACCACTCAGTCATATTTTATTAGAAAATAAAATGATTTTATCATGTTCTTTAAAAATTATGGTGTTCTTTCAAAAAATGAAAAAAAAAAAACATTTCTAGAGTGAATCTTTTGAACTCTTTTCTGTGATTTAAGAATTTTTATTGTTAATTTTTTTTAATTTTATCAATTTAAAATTCTAGTTGAAGCAAACCAGTCAGTGGCGAATTTTTTTTTATTCCGAAATGAGAACAGAAAAATCAGGAGTATTTCTTTTCTTTCTGATGAACAAGAAAAGTATCTTTGGAATATAATTTTGCAGGAAAAAAAATTATTTGCTTTTGTATTTTTTCTGCTATTTTATTGTTTCAACTCTTTCTTTACTCTGTTTTTTAAATTTAAAATCTATAAATATGATGATGCAGAGTATAAGTTTTGATTATACCTATCATTTCGAATAATGTTGTTATAATGCTTTTTTAAAATTGTTGCATTTTTGTTGGAGACGATAGTAACTTCGTTAAGTCATGAAAAATTCTTGGATGAAAAGTCATGAATTTGGAAATCTAAAATGTAGCAGATACCCTGTGAATATCTATCTGCTATTTTGATTTAAAACGGAAATTCTCACTTTTTTTTTCATATGAATCTATTTACTGGAAGTTACTCTGCGGAAAAAAGAAAAAAATGTAAATGGAAAAAATGGTCTTCTCAGAATTGTTCTTTATTTTCTGCATACATATATATTATTTGCTTTTATAATAAGAAAAAAAAGGTTGTGAAGCTACGATAGCATAGTGAAAAAAAAATGTATGGGAAACAAAAAGAAAATCTGTTTTTAATTTTCTTATTGCCAATTGTAACTGAATACAATATTTTCTTATATTTTTCATGAAAAAGAAAGAAAAAAAAAGCCTATACAATACTAAAAATTAATACTGTAAGGACTATATTATTAACTAACAATAGTCAGGGACAAAATATTGATGGGGGAAAAAGTGATTAGTCTTAAAATATTGAATATAATCAACTAACACAATTATAACTAATCAATAACTGAAAAACCAGGAAGGGAAAAAAAAATAACGTTAGTAATAAATTAAGAATTTTATATTTAACTCTTGCTTTGTTTACAATCTCACATTCTCTAATGAATTTTAAAGAGAAAGTAAGACGCTATACAGTAACTCCATGAAAAACTGTCAGACTTGCACATGCAATAGATAACGAAGGAAAAGATGTATTTTTATATGTAAAAAAATAAAATATTGAAGATAAATAAAAGACTAGCTTTAAAAAAATTAAATTAATCTAAACTACCTGTTTCAATGAGCATGGGGGGAGGGGGTTAAAATAGTTGTCTACTAGGAAAATATAAAATGTATATGAAGAATAGTTTTAAATCCATATAAATTAATAAGGCATGTCTCTTATTAAACTGAAGCTGAATTGAGAAATAAATAAAATAGTCACTCCCTTTCTTTCTGGGATTCATTTTCCTTTCTGTTTCTTTATGGATGCAAATATTTCACTTGCAACCTGACCTAGTAGCTGGTTTGAGATAATTGCTCGTTGCCAAGTTTGAACTTGCGCTATCTTGATTTAAGGATACTAGTTGGTCGCATAAAATAATTATTTAGGATTAGTGAGACATTTTAGTTTCATATCACAGTCATAGTACAAATAATAGAATACACTGATGTTTATAAACTGATAATAAAATACACCTCCAATTTGAGGCAGTGAAATTTAGGCATTGTACTCAAATTTTGCTATTTTTCAAAATTTTTTTTTTCGTTCTATAAAATTATAGATGTTATTTTTCCTAATTTCTAATTAAAAAGCTCCACATGATTGTGCAGTAATTCTTTTTCACTATAATAGCTCCCATAATATTGCAAAATATGCAAAGAGCGAAATTAACATTAAAGGAATTCAACTTTTGATTGCTCTCCTGACTATACTATTAAGACCATATCTTCAAGATAGTGACCATTCTCATATTTTAATTGTCAAAAAAAAATCTGCCTGTTGAATAAAAAGGTAAGTTTATAAGAAAGAATGTTAAGTCTTGTTTCATAGTTTATTACATGCTAAGCCTTCATTGATTGACAATGAGCGTATTATAGGTCAAACCTTTGAACCATAAGTTTTGTGTTTAATAAGTAATTGCGAGAATAAAAATTATTTAGGATATATTAGTTCACTGTACAGTGCTATGCTATTTTGGAGAGATTTTTTTTTTTCAAACTGAGTTCAATGTTAGTCCGAACTGCTCTAGATTTCCTGGGTATGTTTTGATGATTATTACTTTTTAAATGTTTATCAGTTGTTTGTGAGATAAGAGAACATTGAAACTCCTGTGAAATAAGGTTTTCCCGATTTCAAAAGTTGAAGTGATTTCTTATCAACTTGCTTATCGCGCAAAGAGTAAAAGGTGTCATCTCAGTTTAATTTGAATTATTGGGATTATCTATAAGCTATTTTTCTGTTAATCTATACCCTTTAAAACGTAATGATTGGTAAATAAAATTGTATCCTTTTAACAATTTTACAGATAGTAGAAAAAATAATTAATTTGTAAAAATTCATGCGGCAGCACACCTGTATCCAATACATGTAAGGGATGGAGGGTCTTGGACTGGACAAGAGGGATATTCTAAATAAATCCACTTTTGGTGGCGGACTTCCTTTGAGTCATGAATTTCATGGACATTGTTTAGCCCAGCTAATCTTGGTGATAAGGAAGAAGTGGAAGGGATGATATATATCATACAAAATTTGAGGTAGTAAAATTTTTATATCCATGTAAAATTTTAAAATGCTTATTTCAAAAAAATTTTCAAATACATATGACTATATCAGATATGTATTATAAAATACATTTATGTTTCCAGCATTTTAATTACATAGTTATCTCGTTTTTCCTATTTGTTGCCATTAAAATTAAGAAAATAGTTAATAAAAAAAGTTATTGGTGTTAAAAATATTAGCTAATTTATGTCATTTTGTTAAATTGAGTCAAATTTCAAAATGACTCCCGCTCTATTCATAGTTTCGGTTCAAAAAAAATCTTTTCACATGCTTTTTCACAAAAATTTTATAAATACCTGTAACATGGCAGCAACACATTTTTTTTGGTATATTCAAACGGAATGAGTCATAAGATTTTGAATTTAAGTATTAGAGTGCTTTTACATTTTTAACAGTTTGATCTTAACAAATGCATTTTTTGTTTGAGGAAGCATTCTTCTGGTTAAAAATGTTAAAATCTAGTTGAAAAACATACATAATGAACAAAATCAAAGATACATATCTTGCTCATTTTACAAGTTACTGGGTGAGGTAAAAAAGAAGAAGAAAAAAACTTTTAATAACTATCAAACTAATAAAAAGATACTGATAAATTTTATTGGATTCAAAGTGGGTACCTTTTACATCTAGCGATGCAAAGGTGCTTGTTGGCATTTTTAGCAATGGGGCGCAAGCCTTCTACCTTTAATCTATCCCATGGGCATTGTGTGGTTTTGAGCAAGCCCTAGACTCCAAAATGGACCATACACTAATTCTTGGGACATGGATTACATCAGCCGGTAAATGTATTCCATGAATTTTGCTTGACATTGTAAAAGTGAAAAATACGTAAACTACGTATAAAATTATAAATTATTTTATAATTAAAGTGGCAGACCAAAAGGAAATAACTTCTATGGTGCCAAAACTTGGTCCGAGTTTTTTTGTTGCATCCTGTACACGGATGGGCTGATATCTTTAAAATGTGCCATTCTAGTCCACAAGTAAAAGAAATGCTTAACGAAAATGTGCAGTCGATTTGAATATGTTGGTACACTTAAGTGATATCAATTGATCTGTGCAGGATAAATTTTTAAGATGAAGAGTAGAATATATTATAAGAAATGTAAGTATAACAAAAATGTCTTGGAGATTTAATTCTAGTTTAAGTTTTGGGTTTAAGAGGGTTATAATTGAACGTTCTTAAAGAAACTGTAAATTTTATTATTTAAAGAATTCTGGATGTGCCAAACTCTTGTGGAACGTGCGAGAACCTAATTGATAGCTTGTTGCAATACATTTTTTTAAAAATAAAATTGGAATACTTTTTATGAGAGTAAAGCAGGTTTAGCATCGCGTCTGCACAGGAGGGAAGATACACTTCTAGTGGTTTTGGATTCTAATCATTTGACAAAAAATTGTATGCTTGTCATGAGGACCGCAGTCACCGCAGACATCATTTTATTTCAGTCCTTAAGGTAATGTTGCTCAGATAAAATCTTGGTAATAATATATTTTAATTAATTCAGATGTGACCTATAGCTTTTTTTATAATGTTTGTTCGTGTCCCATTTTAAAAACATAGCAGGGAAAGGAGTAGGTTTCATTTTTTCTTTCTTTTTTAATTAGACATTCTTTTTTCTCATTTAATAATTTTATATTAAAACCATAGTAGTTAAAAAATTGTGCTTGTTACAATTAGAATTTTTGAACTCTTTCTTTTTAGCACTGAAAAGGGTATTTTTATAATAGAGAAATTTTTTTATTATTTTAGTTTGAAATTTTTATTTTGAATTGTTCTACTTAATAAATGTAAATATGTAAACATTTTTTCTTTTTACTATTTCAATTGTAAATGTAGATTTCTAAAACATTTTAAACAGTCCTAATTTACAATTTAATCAAAATGTTAAAGGTAGCAAAGCGTGAAATGTAAACAATAAGTTATGTACATGTTATTTTATGGAAATCAGAGATGGGAGTTGCGAGTGATAAAAAATGAAGTTTCGAGAAAATGGCATTTAAAAAGTTACTTTTTATTTAATTTATCTGCATGTCAATGAAAAACACAGTTTCTTTTAATTATATGAACTTGTATGTGAAACTACCATGCTCTACGTGAACTTCCATGATCTAAAATGTATATGTCAAAATATAACTGATAATAATAAAATTAATCTTTAAAAATTTCACAGTGACTATCCTCGCTAAAGACACAATTAGCCTATGCCTAATGCAGAATAAATCACTAAATGTTGAATTATATTAAATTTTCTTTTTAAAGAAAATGGCGTTTTAAAAAGTTACATTTATGTAATGATATTTCGCCAAATCCAAAGCGTTTAATCTATAAACAATCAAGTTTTTTTTTATAATTTTAAGTATAAGATAACTCTATTAAAGTTACTAAATCTAATTTGAAAGATTCCTATTTTGATATCTTTATCCGAAATCTCACATCTCGCTGAATCAACTATGTGTAATACTAATAAACAGAAGTAAGTACAAGTATGTAAGTAAGTACAAGTATGTAAGTAAGTACAAGTATTTTTTTTTCCAGTTATTTTGAATTTTTCTGTGGGTGTTTTTTAACTATCTCAATCACCTATGTCCCCCTCTCTCGATTAGACGATTTGAGGCAATATTCAAATGATAAAAACTAAAAAATTCATTGCTTAAGATTACATTCCTTATTAAGATTAGAGTAAGAGCACCAATTGGTGGCTACTTTTTTTTTTGATTTCGAAAAGAAAAATGGAAATAGTTCTATGAGAACGAGGTGTCCCATTGGAAAGAAGGTAACACTTTCCTCTGTGGGTGCTTTACTATCCATACTTGTGTAATACATTAAAAAAAAACTTTTTTTTGTTTCTACATCTATGCTTTTCAATGATTTTGCAAAAGTATTTTAAGTGTAAACAAGTTCTGATTGAAGTTCATTAATTGATCTCTATCTTATATGAAAATTTTCTTTTTATTTTACAACTTATTTCAAAAACTAAAAAGAAGGCTTAGGTTTTTGTAGTGAACACATACATGTATCATTACTTGTTGTATTTGTGTATTTTTTTAACATAGTTTAAGCTAAAGCCAAATATTTACTGGCATAAAGATTAATGTCACTAATGTATTCTAGCACTTGAAGATTCGTTCTTTCATCCTGACATGACTCGTAACTAACTTAAATAGTTCTAACGTTGGATCGAACTGGGGAAAACAAATTGAATTCTGATCGAAAGAAAGCGAAAAATGGTAAGCTACTTAGCTTGTCTTCTTCGTGATGTAACTGACTATACTTTTCCTGCATATCAATTAATAAGCTCAGGGTTAGAACAGCTGTTAAAATTGCTCCAAAATACCATTTCTCTCCCGAAATTGCTACAACCTGCTCCAAAACTAATGCTATTCATTGAGCAAAAAGCTCAATTTTGGCCCAATTGTGCAAAAAGTCAATTTTGTTGCCCCATAGCAACAAATAATTTTCGTTTTTCGTCTATATGTCAATGTGTTTAGCTAGATGCTTTTTTCTCCCAAGGTATAGAGCGTCTCAGAAAGCTACTAAATTAACAAAATAAGTGTTATAACGCATCAAATTTGCCAAAAATTGTAGAAGAAAGATAAGGTATGATATTAATCTACTTCTGTTATTAGAGACAATTACCCTTGTTTGATTTAATGGCATGGAAACATTCCATATTGGAGAAATATATAGAAAGCTCTTATGTATCTCCCCCTCCGAACACTATTATATTGCAATTAGTTTTCTTAATGTTTATTTTTTCACTTAAGTGCTGGAACTACGAAAACAACAGCCATTTTGGCATCTGCAAATCCCTGTCTAAATTGTACAGAAATTGTTCCCATTAAAGAATCAGCATCCTTAAATTTAGAGGCAAAATAGTCCTTAATTTTTATATTTTGTAATTCCAACTTAACTGATTTTTTTCTGTCCAATCTTCTATGTGGGGAAACTAAAGGGGCTATAAAATTCTGACGATTTATGATACAGCGTATGTAATCGATACCTCAACAACTGTTAATTNTAAATTGTACAGAAATTGTTCCCATTAAAGAATCAGCATCCTTAAATTTAGAGGCAAAATAGTCCTTAATTTTTATATTTTGTAATTCCAACTTAACTGATTTTTTTCTGTCCAATCTTCTATGTGGGGAAACTAAAGGGGCTATAAAATTCTGACGATTTATGATACAGTGTATGTAATCGATACCTCAACAACTGTTAATTTTGAGCTATCAAAACTCTTCCTTCAATGTTGCTTAGAACACTATTTCTAAGTAAGTTCTTTTTGGAACAAAAGTTCTTCTTCCAAAGTCGGTAATGGCATCGTTAGATTTTCAGAAGGAGTTTTGTGGCAGAATGTTTATTACTTATTCAAAATATTTTTATGCAAAGCTTTGCTTTAGTGATTGATACTGCAAATTAACTGTATCACACAAGTTGGAAGGGATGTTGACTAAATATTATGAGATTGTGTAGTGAAATTTAATGAGTGTCCCATACTGGGATGTCACGCTTCTTCCACAGGGGAGAAAATTATCTATTAAATAGGATTTTTATTTTCAAAATGATGCTTGGTGAAATATTATGTGTAAGTTTTTTATTGTGAAAAATTAACATTTGTCACTATAGCTACATTAAATATGTTACTTTATATGCTTTGATTTTGTAAAAAGTCTCTTTTTTCTTTTTATAGATTATCTTTCAGTTAGAGGTGTCACCATTGGAGAGCGACAATAGAAGTCTGGCCATACCTGTAATCTATGCATCATTTCACAAATTTTCATTTCTTCTCATTGCTAAATCAAATAAAATATATTTTTTTAAAATCTGTCTCATGTTTTATTTTAAGAGTTAACAAATTCCTCAAAATTTTTTTGTTTCTTACAAAAATTATTTGTGTTTTATATTTCTGTTTTAAGTGAATCTGAAAGATTTACTCAATTTTGTTGGGACCCACTTTTAAGCCAGAGTTGGCAAACATTAAAAAAAATGTTTTTTTTTTCCCTTCAGAGAAGCTAAATGCTTTAATTGCAGAAATATACACAGTCACTTTAAGCTTATTATGTTATAGAGCGCACCTACACGAATTAGATACCTACTGTACTATTCAAAATTCTGTGTTAAATGCTTATTTCCAAATTATCTGTTATAGAGACATCAGGAATCTTGTATCTCTGCACTTGACACTTTTCTATTTCGTGTGTTTTCTGAAGATTGAAAAGATTTTTAAAACCTTAAGTACTATTATTAACTGCTGACCTAGTTTTAGTACAAAACCTCTCCTATTGATGGACTTTTCTGATTAACTGACATATCAACTGACAAGTAAAATTTTACTTCAAATTTATCAGGCATCTATTATGTAAATTTACATCTAGCTTTCAATGGGAATAACTGTTTATCAGCTGTAATATTTTGCCCAAGGCTATTAGCATGCTTTATAGTTTTCAATAAACTTCCATATTTGTGATGTTTATTTAGTCTGTAATCAAGTAGATCTTGGCGGTTTTTTCATCTAATCCAAATTTCTTTTTTGTATATCTCTTGAAATAACTTCTTTACAAAGTTGTATTCTCCATGCCTCAGACCATAACGAATATAAATCTAAACCTTTTGCTCCTCGAACATATAGTATAGGGATAAAACAAGCGATTAACTCCAGTTTTTATGTCCAAGTTGCTGATGTGCTTCCGATTCTGCACATCTCTTTATTTGCAACAAGATAGCATCATCAATGAAAAGCTTGAATGCACTAGACACTTTGTCTTCTAATAAACGAGTATTACCAAAAGATGTTGGTCTTGTTCTTTCTTTCAGGACATATATAATTAAGCATTAAAAGCGGAACATGGCCCAGGCTGAATTTATTTCATTCCATATGGTGTTATCAGATGTGCAAACAGTTTTGTAAATAACCTTATCCTTTCTTGCACATTTATTTCTGGTGTTTTGTTCTCCGTTAACCTCATTGCTTTTCGAGTCACTAATGGTGCATGTCTGGAATTTCTCTTCAGTGTCCACAGACAAATTATCACTATCACCTCCATCAGACTAATTTTCAGGGAGCTCTTGCAACAATTTTTTGATTTCTTTGTCAGTAAGACTTTTTCACTTATAGAGCAAATTTTGTAAAATTTAAAAATATATCAGTAAACAAAAAGATATCAGCAAAAGATAGTCTATATTTTACCATATGATTCACAGCATAAGGGTAAGATAATACTTTGTTGAAGAATTTATATATATACTGATGTTAAATCTCAACTTATCTGAACTGTAAAAGTAGCAAATGGGAAATACGTCTGTAAAATAAAAAAATAAAAAACAAGTATAGAAAAACCCTGTACCTGCTTTCTTTGCATATTTTATTCAAATGAGTGGAAAAAAGCTAACAAATGAACAACTTCATAAATGCAATTGAAGAAGGCTTATCACTGAATTTTTCTCATGGGTTATTTGTCTATGTCACTCGGAGTATTAAACGGGTACTTAGGGTTATAAAAGGAATTTTTATTAAAGTGTACCTCCTACCACCATTCCAGTGTTAAAAGAGATAGGAAAATAGTAGACTGTTTTAAACCTTTTAATTTAAATAAAGTGTTCTTCAAGCAATGTAAAAAGTTTCTTCACAAATATAATTAAATTTTTTATATAAACTTAGTCAATGAAAAAAATTATTATTATTATTTTGTTGAAAAAACCTATTGGGAGCAACCTAGCTAATTTTTGTGAACTCATATCACACTTCTCGATATTAAATAATTAATAACAAAGCTGCTCGGTTGACAACACATTTAATAAGTGTTACAGTAACTCTTTACATATTCTTAAGAATATTTGAATGAAGTAATAGTTTGAAAACAAAAATCTATATTTTCCTTCGACATTTGAGTCTGCCCAAAGTTGAGAAGGATAAAAAAGAAAGACATACTATATTTTTTTCCCTCGCTTTTATTGCATTCAGTCTGCTCACACAACATGTACTGAAATCATTCATTCACAATTGAACTATTAAGAAACATTTGAATGGAATGTAAATCAGCACACAAGCTGTTCAGAAAACAATAATTGGAATTCTAAAAAAAAAACATCTAAAAACAAAATTTTGTAAAAAGAAAGTGTACATCTGTACACAGCATAAGTCACACTGTAAAAATATGCCCCAGCACTGACATTCTACAGAAAGGAATGTATAAATAAATAAAAAAACTACATACATGTATAAAAAAATGAAAGCTGTTTAAATTAATTAGAAAACCAAGCTTTCATAATTAAAACACTAACTAAAATAGACAAAAATATTGTAAGCAAAGAGCATAAAACTTATATTCTACAGGTTACATTAACTAATTTAAACCTGAAACACTAAGCTTCTTGATGCTGGTTATAATTGATTGATATTTCATCAATTTAAGGCAGTAAACACGTACAATCCAAACGTGAAGTAAGAGGTGAACAACTAGTAAAATTTTTATCAATAACACACAGTTGAGTCAGATATAATCAACAATATATATATATACGGGATTAATAGATAATTTATTTTAAATTTTTGTGTAGTTGCATATTTCTTTAAGTTTAAACGCACAAAGGCACTATTGTATAATATATTTTATAACTTTATATGTATATATATAAATATTTTAAACAGTTCACAGAAAAATAAGCTTTACAGCATTCAGAATTAGTAATTTAAATGGAATGTAGTTCTCCACCTTCATGATCTCTAAACATTTTTTAATACATTATTTTTTAAAAATCACAAATTAAATGTAAAAATATACAAAAAGTATTGTGCAAGAGACTTTTTTTAGGAATGTAATCAACATTTAATACATAAGTAACACGCCAACTTTGATTTACACATAAGTTTGATCAAAAAGGTAAATGCATATGAAATGTTAGGTTTTTAATTTTATATATCTGCTATATCATTAGAGCTAGAAAAAAAATGTTCAGCAAAGCAGGAAAACTAATTCAAAACTCTTAATAATTCAAATGCCATTATTTAGTTTAAAAGTTTGGCAGAACATGTTAAATGACATCTAAAAACATTTAAAAAAACAAAGTGGTAATTTTAACTTTAAGATAGTAAATTTAAACTTACTCACATTAATGATAATTAACTTAATTTTACTAGCTTGCTGAAAAAATTGTAAACTGACAAAGAATTTAAATATTTAAAAAATAATTTTGAAAGTTATTGAAACCAATGCTAATATCTTAAAATTTTTTAAAACTTCATATTACGATATGAAGATTTAAATAACATGATGATAGATATTACCAGCATAAGTTAGAATTTGCAGAAATAGAATAGAGCATTTTGTGAAGGTTAGCAGATTAATACAACAAAATATAATAGAGCTTTTTAAAGAATTTTTAATTTGAAAAGAGTTTGGGAGTAAAGAGAATTTTCTTAAGTCTAAAAATGCAAAAAATTGTGAAAATTGAAATGTGCAAATTTAAAATGAGTAAAAAATGAACCCCACCCCCCCAAAAAAAACAGGTTAGCATACCTCTACCTAAATTGCATAAGCAAAACCTTAATAACAAAATATTAATTAAAAATATTTTCTTAATTAATGACTGTTTAAAAAGTTAATTCAAATTGACTAGATAAAATGGTAGAAAATTTCAAAAGCTCAAATTTAATATAAAATGAAATTAAGCACATTTTTATTTGAAATTTTGTTCCAACTAGAAATAAAAATGATACCCAAGCAAACAGTTACAATGAAACAGTCACACATTATCAACATAAAATCTTAGATGACATTAATAACAAAATTCTTTTGAATTTTAAGCTAAATTTTGATTTGAGCAAGAACTACAAAAATAGTTATTTTTTAACAAACAAAAACCCTGAGCAATTTCTAAGTACAATTACATACAAGGCATTCTTTAATTTCACAATACCAAAAACTTCTATAGTATGTGCACATTTACAGAAGTAAAATAAGATCTCCTGCATTATACATAACAGGGCTCCAATTTTTTAAATATTATATTACAGAAGAAAATGTATTCCATTAATTTACACTATTTAAAATAATTAGAATAAATTATTAAAAAATAGTTCATTTAATTCGAAATAATACTTTTTATCAAACTAAAATGTTCAAAAAATTAGGAAGGTATTTAAAATTTTATAATATGTTTTCAACATTTTTATACAATTTATAATAGTTTTTAACAACTTAAGCACTCTATGAAGTTATTTCAGAATCCAATAAAAAATTTTACTTTTGCAATCAATGCTGCTTTTAATTGCTAACATTTTGAACACAATTTCTCCCCGATTTGAATACAAAAACACAATGACACGCAGATGATACAATAATGCAAACAAATGAATTCCGAACAAAATCAAAATTGAACCTTTTCAACTAAAGCACCAATTTATAAAAACAGATAAGAATTTCTTAAGACAAAAAATTTAATGTGCAACGTACCCTTCCATGAAACAAAATTTTACAGGTAACATTTGTGACTTTCTGATGATTAGATATGACTATGAGACAGTATTTTTTAAAAATTAAGTCAATGACTGTTTTTTAAATACACAAGAAGTTTTAATTTGTAGCACACAAGACATCATCAAGCACTTTGATTTTTTTTATCACCTCAATTTAACTGATAATTCAGAAGGAATGAGTACCAAAAAATATACACACTCTTTGTGATAAGAACTCCTACAGTCCTGGCAGTTTAGAAGTGGACATGCAAATAGGCACAATAATTAAGAGTATGTGATAAAATATATGTCCGTTATTTTATCAGGCAAAAATATTTTTAAATTGTATGGATTATGTAGAGTAAAATACTATACAATATCAGTAATAGCCAAACAAATAAATACATTCTGATGCACTATCAATAAAAAATTGTGCTAGTGAATAGTTTTGCCTTAAAGTCTTTTACAATCATCAGCACTCTTGCAGTACAATCTTTTTTTAGTTAGCTAATCAAACTGTAGCACATGTGGCTCATTCAAAGATCATAAGTTTATTTCTGCTTCAATTGGTCTTGATATTGAGGGAGCCTTTGATCTTTCTTGACTTTTATCAATTAAGTTTCATTTTTTTCTTTAAGTTCATCACTTAAATACTATAACTTAATAATTGTATTTAGTAAAAAAATTAAAAATTTATTTAACATAAAATTAATATTATATTTTGGTTGTACTCAAATTATACGATATATTTAAACTTGGACACCCTTAATAAAATAATCTTAGAGGATCAAATTTATGCAAACCTTGATGAAAAGATTATGTGAAATCTAGAATCATTTTACAATAGGGTATTAATAATTTAATTAATACAAAAGAAAGAATTAACATAAGTTGTAATCTTGAATTTCGATTTTACTAGTTTATAATCTGGACACATGGTTAGCTAGAGAAGAATGCAGTCCACTGCATTCTGTAGCTGCTTTTTATGTGTGTGCGTGGGGGGGGGGCAACAAAGTTAAATCAAGAGTTCATTTATTGTGTTAAGAACTTTTCTGAAAAATAAAGTTCAAGATATTCTGAACTGGCAAAACTGATATTATTATAAATTTCAATTACATTTACAATTAACACTCCATAATGCCTTCAATTACTTTTTACACTTGAAAAAAGAAAAATGGCTAACGTTGAATTATTAAAAAATAGGCTGAAGGAAATTTAAGAATCTAAACTATCAATTTTTTTTTATTATGAGTAAAAAGAAACAAATTAATATATCAAATACGCTAAGCTTATTTATATCACAGTTCTAGATTTTAATTTCAAAAGTGAAATATTTTGATGTGATCCTTTGAGCAAAACTAAATGTTTTATACATAGTTTTTCTCTCTAGTTCTATTTTTATTTATTCAATGTTTATTTTTACATTAAGACTATCATATTTTTGATCTTATCAGCCAATAGAATTTCAGGAGGTGAGATTAGCTTGGATAATAAAGATTCAACTGTACTAGCAAATGCTGGTGATTGTTAAAGTACTTCCAATAAGTGAAAAATTTAAAACACAGTTTAAAAAGCAATGTTAGTTCTGATAACAAAAATAAAATATTTTAGTAAAAATAGAATTCTAACTAAAACAACAATTAAATAGGAGTTTTTCTGCTTAAAGCTATTTGGCAAAGTGGAAAATACCAGCTCTAGATAAACAAACTAGATCTACTTTACAAAATAAGCAACAGAAAAATAAAGCAATCTGCATGGCACCAAAATAAAAGGAATGCATTTATATATTTGGTTGATTTGGTGTAAATATATTATCTAGAGAGCTCATGTAGATTTTTTTAAATAAAGCTAGTATACTTTGAACAATTCTATATTAACTAGAAGGGATAAGCCAGTCATAAAGAAGCAATGACTTTGCTTTTTCTCCAAATAGTATTTTAATATTACTGGACATTAAATAGAACACTTGTGGCGCACCAAGGCACTTGGTTTTTAAATTAACTAATTTTTCTCCTTAGACTAGTATAAGATTTCTTCTTGAGATCTCTTTTTCTTGGAATAATTCACCATTATTAGATATCCAACGCTTTCAACAACATCTAAAGCCTGGAAATGAAACAAGAACTATGTAAAAGTCATAATCTATGTTACATACAATTAAATAAATTTTTTATTACTGAAATTATATAGGGTTGAAATAATTTCTTGTAATAAAAATAGCTGAAATCTGATCTCCATAGCCAAATTTTTCAACAAAAAATAAGCACTTTTCAAGCACTCAAAAATATTTTTAAGCACTTATTAAAAATTATAATTAGGCAGGGTTGGCAAGTTTTTGACTATTGACGGTTTTATCCGAATTTAATAGTCATGTAAAAAAAAAACAACTCTTGGCATAGTTTTGACAGTTGTCAAAAATCATGAAATTGTGAATCATAAAACAAATGACGTTTTCATATGCTAAGGTCCGACGGTACGCCAAAATAGATTGGAGTTGAATTAATTGCGAAAACATCAAATAGAACAATATGAAGTGCATTTTTGCATAATACGCTGCGAAAATCAACAGGGTAAAGGAAAAATTAAGCACTTTTTAAGAACACCCAATGAAAAAAGCACCTTTAAGGGATTTTAAAAATCGAAAATAAGCACCTTTAGGCACTTTTTAAAAATGCTATGCACCCTGAACTAACATCTATGAGGGTAACACATAGAGAAAACATTTTAGAATGGAATTGAAAATCATTTCTTATAAAATGAGAGATATCAACACAAAACATTTTTTTAAAAAAGTCAAATTACATTACTCTATTTTACAACGCAATCACTACATTTGTCAAAGCAGTTACTGCAACTTAAAATATGACACTAGCAGCATAAGTGGCTTTATGATGGATAAATATAACTATAAAACATGAATTTTTAAGAATAAATTCTGTTTGTTTTAAATATAACAGAAATTTCTTTTAGAGTGCATATAGCACTTATAATATTACAAATTTCTTCCACACAATTCTCTTCTATAAATGAGGAAATGGCAACAGGTCTTGAAGTGTCCTTCACCTTCAAAATGAGCAGGTAATTCATTATGATTGACAAAATTTTCAGGAGAATATTGACAATCACTACTACTTAAATTTAGAAATAATTACTGAATGTCATCATTTTCATTTCCACTAGTGAATCTTGAGTGTAAAGTCAACCTTTGCTATGACCTTCACATTTAATTGAGTTAAAAAACAATTATCAACCTTCATATTTAAACAACTATATGCTGGTGGCCGGGTTGTGATTATATTTAACAAATGTTCGGATAAAAATCAAAGCTATGGTTTTTATCCAAAGCATATGGCTATTTACAAAATTTGGGACTTTCCAAATGACTAATATTCATTGTTTAAAGAGAATAAGCTATTTTATTTGAAAAACCATTCGCAGGTTGCCCAAAACTGACTGACAATTTAAAAAAAAAAAAAAAATATCAGTTAAAGAAAAACAGAAGATATGATTAAAATATACAGTTTATCACATTCTGCTCAGAAAGCAAAACAAGAGTGCTTATCCTCACTATATTTCAAAACAGTCACATTTCAGTTGAAATGTTTTGACATGAAATAATAGAGAGACACTAAGTAATGTTAGTTACATCTCTTACAGCTTAATAGCAACTAACATACTGGCAAATAAATATGCATGCAGTAGAAAATATTTTCTTTAAAATTAATAGTGCTATCTGTTGATAAGGTTAGCAACTAATTTAAAATTGATGAGAACAAAATATTTGCTTCTTAAGCAGAATGCAGCAAATCAAACTTTTTCCTTTTGTTTTTCCCTAATTGATTTGGTGAATTAAAGGCCATTTTAGACTGATTTAGTAAGAAAAGATACTGAAATGGACTTCAGTGTGACATAAATTTATAGAATTGATGTTTGTTTTATAATAGAAATTAAATAAACATGCAGCCAGAACAAATTTCTATATTACAGTTAATTCTTGAAATCATTACCGTAAAACACCCAGACTCAAGAAAGTGCCCCTTCCCTGCAACACAATTTAAAAGTTCTTATTTTAAGAATTTCTTTATGAATTTGTTTCTAAAAAACTGTCATGCTCCTCACAAATGGGTGCCCCTCATTAGGAATAAACAAAAAACCCTTGCGAGGAATTTAAAAAGGACAACTTGGGAAGATGCGATTGGTTTTGTGTCGATCGCTCGGGAGGCCGTCTCCGAAGAGACAAGCTCAAACTCATTTAAGATTTGTGGTATTTCCAAAGCATAAGATAGAAGCGAAGATGGGCTTTTCTATTCCTGATTATCGGAAGTTAATGTTGGATCTATAGACAATGATATTACAGATGAACTGAAAGGAGAGTCTGTTGACCTTACTTTGGACCATGTCTCGGATATTTCCTTCGATAGATTTTCAATTCTGATAAATGTAAATAAATAAGTTATCTTTCTTTTTATGGAATATTTTGCCGTGCATAATTTTTACTTTTCTAGCAGAATTTTTATTTTTTCACCTATTTGAATGTGCTGCAATCGCACCGAAATTTAAAAATAAGGATCGATATAGAAGGTAAGTTAGATCCACTAATTTAAATTTATATTTACTTCATTCAGCTATAATTACTTTTACTTTATTCTTTGTGCTTCACATTTAATTATGCCCAATCAAACATAGTTGATTATATTAAAACGAAAATTTGCATCTTCTTCAGTATCGTTATCGTAACCAAATGTTTCAACAGAAAATAAGCACCTTTTAAGCACTCAAAAAATATTTTTAAGCACTATATACATTAACAAAATGAAAAATAATTTTTCAAAGATTTTTCATGATCATGATAAAATAATTAGTTTCTGGCAAATAACTCTTTCTTGATTATATTAGCCATAATAAAATGATCAAGAGATTTTTTCGGTTCAATATCAGAGGGCGGAAAACAAAGTCTTCAGTAGACGCACATCAAACATGTAAAATAATTAGCGTTTTCATACACTATGGACTGACGTTACGCTGAAATAGATTGTGGTTGAATGAATTGGGAAAACTTTGAATGAAAACTATGTGAAAAGCACGCTTTTGCATAATACGCGGCGAAAATCGACATGTTAAAGAAAAAAATTTCCTTCTCGAAAAGGGAAAATTAAGCACTTTTAAAAAACACCCAATAAAAAAAGCACCCTTAAGGGCCTTTAAGTAATGAAAATCAAAAATAAGCACCTTTAAGTACTTTTTAAAAACGCTACGCACCATGTTATAGTAATTTTTTTTACTCAAACAATTTCTTTTATTAAAAAATAAATAAAGTTATTTCCTTTACTTTATCTAACATTTCCTTTGTGTGAGCAGCTGACATACAAAATCTTGCTCTAGCTGTCGTAAGTGATGTAGCTGGAAAACCCACACCTACTGTAGCAATACCTCCTCTTTGTAGTAGACGTACAAAAGCCCTGGAAATTTTTAAATATTGTTTCAATAAAATACATTCATTCACAATAAATCATTTACTTCAAATAATTTCTTTTTTATAATACTTTTCCACTCATATCAAAAGATTGTACAATAGAATCTTTATTCAATAAAAAGCTCAGGAAATACAAAACGGTTCGCTAAATTTGGTTACTCGCTAAATCTGAATATAGTGTAAAAATTCAAATAATTAAAAACAATTAACATGAAATGTTTCAAGATGATCTTAATTGAGAATGAGAAGAAAATATATATTTATTTAACGTTAATTATTTAGGGATGTAATTTTTTTAAATTTTAATATTTTTAATTAAATTAATTTTCTTCATAAAAATCATGTGTTAAATGTTTTATGATTCATATTTTCTATAGCTTCAAAAAACTGTTATAAAATTAGTAACTCTACAGCCCTTAGAAACGTCAGAGTTTTAAGCAAGTTAGCTGAAGTTACGCAGTGATTATATACAGAAAGACAATTAATAATTAACTTTTGATTATGACCTATGTATTATACAAGAAAAAATGATTACCACCTAGAAGAATGTACTTACATTTTTGTACAATGTGCACCATCCTTATTCTTAATTCTTGTAACCATGACACCCATTTTAAGAAAACTATCAGTTCATGTTTCAATAATGGTTCAGTTCAGGCATGCTTTACTAATTAATTATTAAATCCATATACAGAGGAACCCCGGGATTACATTGTCTGTTTTAAACATTATCTCGCTTTCTACACCATTTTCAGCTGGTCCAGGAGAATTACATATACCGATAATGTTAAACTATCCAAAATTTTATATATGCCTTCTAAAGAACACCTCGTTTTATATGTTTTTCTAACAGCAAAAAATTCTTTCTTTAGGAAGCTCTTATAGTTTTTTTTTCTTTTAAGAAAAAGAGATTTGTTTATAACCT
The DNA here is from genome assembly GCF_043381705.1 of Parasteatoda tepidariorum. Classification (NCBI taxonomy): domain Eukaryota; kingdom Metazoa; phylum Arthropoda; class Arachnida; order Araneae; family Theridiidae; genus Parasteatoda; species Parasteatoda tepidariorum. Next base: position 29,637,505 of record NC_092212.1, on the reverse strand, counting down.
GTTCTTATATTCTTTGTTTTCTATCTCATTGTCCTTCTATCCGTAACAAGGGATTTCTCTTAAGTCAAAATTGGAAAGGTGGTGAGATAGGCAAAGTAAAATTTGTGAGTGGAATTTTCCAATCCTTTGAGGAACTTTACACTAAACAACTAGTTAAATATTTTTTTTTTTTTTTTGATTTAGTTGACTTGCAAGATGTTTTTAAAGCAATTTGCATATGAAAGTACTAAAACAATTGACTGCTACACACTGCAAGATGTTAAGTGTTCAAAGCCTTAATAAATCATCAAAATATTTTTACAAAATGTGATAGTTACTATGCCTACAGCACATTTTAAGCAATTTTGTGATAAAAACATCTTTCTAGAGCAAGAAGTTAAGAACTTTTACAGTATAACTAGCTCTGATAGCAGGTTTTGGATGTGTATACAAACACATATTTCCACTTTGTATTACGTTGAATAAAATATTATGATATAGATAATTATTTAATATTATAATGTAAATAATAATCTAGTATTACAATATATTAAATTACTTAATCAATCTATAATTATGCAACGTATAATGATTACATATATAACATATTATGCCTCTTGAACAGATATATCTACTAGCAATACTTCTGCTTCACAGAAACTAGTTATAAGTCACAGCTTTAATCGACTACTATTTTTTCTGTTTAATAAATTAGATTTCCTGAATATAGAAATAAGGAAAAGTTAATTAACTGCAGCAAAAGAAAAAAAAGGCTGCTGGTTTGTTCTGTTAATAATTATTATAAATCAATGATTTTAAGAGGCTTTAGACCACTTTCGCGACAATTAATACTTTTTAAGCATAGCCATTTTAATGAAGCACAAAATAATGATTTCATAACTTACGCAATCTTGGATGGAAAATAAAGCATTAAAGGAACAACAGGTGAATCATCATTGCCATAAATTATAAAACCTTTCTGCTTCAGTTTTTGACGGAAGTAATGAGTATTTTTTTCAAGTCTTTGGATTCGTTTCATACCTAAAAAAAACCCCAACAAAATGAAAGCAAATACAGTAAAAATATAACTATAATGTAACTATACAGTAAAAATGTAACACATGTTACATTAATGAAGCACAACAGTAAAAGAGGTAAAACATTTCTCTTGTTTTAATTATCATGAAAACTAAAATATCAGGGGTTAGTCTGTCTAGTTTTTTTTTTAAGCGGTACCAATTTTGCAAAAAGTTAGAAATATTTTGTGAAAATTAAAAATATCGTAAAAAAAGAAAATATTTTCAAACAGGGTTCCCACTCAATTTCGGAAAAAAAAAAGAATTCCCTGACTTTTCCAAGTATACCAGGTAAATTTCAATAAAAATTGAGACCATATTTTCTTTCATCAGGAAATTTGGATTCATTTATTTGAAACGTGAAATATTAGATTTTCTGTGTAAAATAATATTAAATGAGAAAAGAAACATTTCTGTTTGAATAAAATGGGAACCTTTAACAACAAACAATTGTAAAAGATATTAGAATTACTTAACACAAAAACTGATTATTTTCCAGGTATAATATAGGAATATTCCAGGTTTTTGTAAGAAAAATGGCATATTTCCCTGATACTTGGGGTTAAAATAAAATTCCCTGACAATTCCTGGCTTTCCCTGACCTGTGGGAACCTTGTTCAAAAATTGTCACTACAAATAAAAATCATTTTTGACTCGTAAATTTCTATACTTTGTTTTCGCATTTATTCAAAAGCAATTTGCTATTGTAAAATTTTGGGCTAAAAATTGTATCCAAATTTCAAAATTCATAAAAATCATTGTCCATAGTTAAATTTCAACTTGATTTTAATAAAAACGTGCATTTAACAGTACTAAAGTTATTTTAATCATGAGAACGTTTTCAACTGGGTCACACAGAAAAAAGTTTCACTTAGAAAAAAAATGGTTCCAAAAAATTAAAGGTCAGTAGAATAAATTTACAATAGTGTTTAAGATAATGTTCGAACTTCGACTTCCTGTAAAGTTTATAGCAGGAGAGCCTCGTCGCTTCATTAAAAAAAAAAAGCTTGCCTTGATATGATCGGTTAAGGTTACCATGTTGCACTATTTGATCAAACACGTGCTACCTTTTTTGTTAAAAGACAGCTGGCAGGAAAGCTCCTCTTTTCCATAGATTGCAACGAGAACGGGGTTTCCATGAGGATTTACTTTTTTATTTACCGTTTTTCCTTAAGTTGAATTTGTGAAAGTACCGCTAAACAGCAGAAATTTACCCTGATCAGACCCCTGAATATGTATAAATAAATGAATTTTATTATTTATTAAATCTATTGCATAAGCATTGTTAGTTTGGAAATGTGTCCAGAATCTAAATCGATTCCTTTAATTTTTATTAGGCAGGCTAAGCTAGAAAATAAATTTAAAAAAAAAAAAAAAAAAAAAAAAAAAAAAAAAAAAAAAAANAAAAAAAAAAAAAAAAAAAAAAACTAACTTTTTTCTGAAAATTGCATAACACAACAAAATAGTGTCAGTTTTGCAGTAATTAAAGATAGCTTGAAAACTATCTTTTAAAACCATCTAGGAGTATTTTGTTAATAACTTTCTCAATTGAATCTTTCATTCGCGTCAGCTTCAATGAACTTTTTTTAATATTCTCCAATTATTTAATATTCTCCGATTATCTGGACCAAGACCATTCGGATAACCAAAAGACGGGAAAAATTTAAAAAACAGTTATAAGAATGTTTTTAAGTAACTACCTTTCACACTTTTTCCAGGCTTAGGATTGGCAATTGTAGTAGTGCCTGTTATAGCATATTACAAATGGCTTGTTTAAAAGTTTTAATTTTTTATTTTATTAGAAACCTTTTTCCTTAATCGAAACTACTTAGCACCCACATTGGAACTGTGTGGAATGCGTGAGGTTCTTTTCAATGTCACCAAGTGGTAAAGGCAGCCATTTTAGACCCCTTCCAGATATTCCAAAAATAAAGAAGCATTTTCATGGAAAACAAAAATTCTTTTTGGACAAGGTGGCTAAAACACATGGTCCTTCAACGAATCCGGACAATTGGACAATCCGGTAAAAGCGTTTTCAGATAAATGACAGTCTACTGTATCTTCATTTTCCTCTGTATTTCTAACACTGAAGTAGAATCCTCAATTTTTATTTTGAATGGAAAAAAAAATTAAGAAATATTATGAAAATGTTACCTTCATTTGTTCCATCTTTTCCCATTATTATCTTCATAGATGTTAAGATTTGTACAGCAATTGCTGCTGACATACTAGTAGCATAGTAAAAGCTGTAGCTATGTGTTCTCAGGTGATTGATAACATCCTTAAAAGAGAAAAAAAATGCAAAATCTAGTACAAATAATCGCAATTACGAAATAATAACCACATTGTAAGAAGAACTATATATAAGTTGACAATCTAATAATTTTAATTATTATTACTTTTTTAGAAATTAATTCAGAAATATCATTATCTATGTAGTCTTTATAATTCATTTAGCAATATTTTCTTAAATTTTTTTTAATGCAGTTCAAATACTTTTTTTCTAACTAGGAAGTGATTTTCACAAGTTAGTACTACATATCTAAAATTAGTGGTCAAAAGAAATTCTTTTTCTGTTTACCTTCTTGCAATAGGTTGATTTTCAATCATAAGTTACTGAATTTACATTATTAGGGTGTGTAGCATACAAAAAAAAGTAATAGGAGTAAGTAAAAGATAAAATGGAAATGCTTAAGTGGATAGTAGTACGAAAAATAAAAGTAATCATCTTAGAAGCAAGGTCAAATACTCTAATTTTAAAGTAAATAAAAAACGGAGAATATCTATAGAAGTATAGTAGATTTTAAGATAAATTTTATTGCTTAATATTTTAGTTTAACATTAAATTTTATAGTACTAACTGATAATTTTCAAAAATGTTTTACTTTATTAATTCCAATTTGGTATAAATCACATTTTTCATATGCTCCTTTGACTACAAATTANAAAAAAAAAAAAAAAAAAAAAAAAAAAAAAAAAAAAAAAAAGGAAGAAATCACAGGAAATCTGTTAAGTTGACCATGTCTGTAAGGTCACCTGTCTAAGTAGACCTAAATAATCGAGTACCGAACTGGTAGCAAAATTAAATATTTTCCCTTTGATAAAACTAACAAATTGCCTAAATGTACCATCCAATAGTTGTCTCACAAATGGTCAACTTACACAAGCTTTACTATAACAGGGTGCATAACTAAATCTTTCAGCAAAAAATAAGCACCTTTAAAGTACTTTTAAATCACTCATTTATTATCATCAATATTTTTAAGCACTATATACATCAACAAAATGCAAAATAATTTTCAAAGACTTTAGATGATCATGAGAAAATAAGTAGTTCCTGACAAAGAACTCTTTTCTTGATTATATTAGCCATTACAAAATGATCGAGAGATTTTTTGGTTTGATATCAGAGGGTGGAAAATGAAGTCTGAAATTGAGAATATCTTGCAAAATGCAGCAGAGTTGCACATGAGAAGGCAATAATCTTACCGAACCCCGAACAGCAGACGCACATACGGACTCACAAGTTTTTTCATCAAACATGTAAAATGATTGGTGCTTTAATACGCTATGGACCGACTGCATGCCGAAATTAACTGTGAAATCGTTGAATGGAACAATGCGGAAAGCACGCTTTTGCATAATACGTGGCGAAAATCGACATAATAACGAAGAAAAAAAAATTCTCATTTTTGAAAAGGGAAAATTAAGTACTTTTTAAAAACACCCAATGGCAAAAGCACCTTTTAAAGAAGCTACGCACCATGTATAAGATTAATTTATTTTTTAAAATACAAGATTAACAATACACAGGGGTAGCAGCAAAGTTTTTTAAAATTTTAGGGTAATTTTAGGAACTTTTTTCAAAAAATTTTAGGGGTAATATATGATTTTGCTAGGAAAAAAACAGATCACACGGTAATTTATTACATAACAGAAGATTATTACAATTCATCCACATTACAATATCATTACAATATCATAAATAATTGCAAGCCATAAAATAAAGCTCTGAAATTTATTAAGTCAAGAATGAAATCTCTAAAATGTAAAAATGAAATTTCAACTTTACATATTACATATCAGAAATTAAGTGCATAATTCAGGAACAGGCAAAAGTCAGAATAAATCAAGAGAAAAAATAAATTAACACCAACTTGGATTTTTATTTAATTTTTACCTTTTTAATCAAAACTTTACGATTACCCTTTACCTTATTTTATTAAGAAAAACTATTGTGTGATATTATTAGATTTCAAATCAGCAATTTATATTAGAAGTTAGAGAAAAATAAATTAATCATGATCATTTTTCTAAAATATTCTTGATATGATTTGTGAGATTCTTTTACTGCCCTCAATAGTGTTGTAGTGATCTTCAACACTCTTCCATAATTTCGAATGGTATCTTTGATTAGTCTAAGAGACACAATAGTATTCTCAGGGTGACTCACATTAAGCATTGCTTTATTTATCGAAAAACCTCTCTCAGGATCAAAATTCCCATGTGACAAAATTAAAACAGTTTTAATTAATGTAGTTTAATTCTTATATTTTAGATAATTGCTTTTTTATTTATATTTAGCCTATAACTCTAATTTTTTAGGAACACCAACAAAATTTTATCAGATTTTTAGGAATTTTAGGGGTTCCTNAAGCACCTTTTAAAGAAGCTACGCACCATGTATAAGATTAATTTATTTTTTAAAATACAAGATAAACAATACAGTAAACATTCTGCTTACAGTTTGTACAACAAGTGGGGCAAAAGGAGAAGCTTCCCCATGCTAAATATTATAAGCAAAGGATTTTTAAATGATGTTTCATCTTATTTTTCTCACAGAATTGGAAAATGCTGTGGTCAATTACTCGTAATTTTAGACTTTTAAAAGGAAATTATAAGAACATAAAAACATTAAAATACCCGAGATCCAGCTATGTATCCCCCAGCTGCACTGAAACTTTTGGAGAATGTTCCCATAAGCAGATCAATATCTTTGGGATCACATCCAAAGTAATCAACGACACCACGTCCTCTCGGTCCAAGCGCTCCTACGCTGTGGGCTTCATCAACATACAAATAGCATCTATATTTCTTTTTCAATGCAATCAAAGCTGGCAGGTTAGTAATAGTGCCTTCCATACTGAAATAAATATTTACAATCAATGGAAAAAAGTTTAAAAATAAACTGAATCAGTTTTATTTTTTTATAAAATAAAAGGAAAGGAAAACAAAGTATTAGAAATCAGTTTTTGTATTCATCAGAATAAATAGCCCATGTCAGAGTCAAATTCAAAGAGCTTTTAAAATTTCAAAAAATTAATCAATTTATCAAGGCAGTGAAAAAGGATTATAGTTACACAATTCAATCGACAACGCATGATGGATACACTGCCGCGCAATTGAAAAATCAAAGTAAGTGAATCACGATTGATTTCCAGAAAAGTGGCTTGACAATTTTTCTTTTTTTATTGCTAATGTTATGAACGCTAAAATAGAATTTCAAATAACTGATAAAGCAAAATTTATTTTTGTAATTTTTTTTCACAATATGTAGCTTACCATACAAAGATGGCAAATATTTAAAAATCTCAATTTGGAATTTTTTGTCGCTTGCGTTTATTTTTCAATTGCAGGCACTTAACTGTTTTGTTTTCTATGAAAATATTTATCTCAACTTTGGTTGATCTTGAAGCCAGGAAAGCGGTTCAACCGGTTCAGTTCACTAATGAGTTCACCTAGTATGCACAGTTGTGATGAACAAGCACACTTTAAAACTAGTGTTTGTTTACATTTGAAGAGGTGCTCAAACTTCTGCCTGATCTTCTGACTTAACTATTTTGACTACATTAAAATGTAGCTACCTCTCATACTTCCAGAGACAAAAATCCAAATTCTTAAATAAATGAAAAATATTTATTCAAGTAGAATTATTAAATGAGATATTTTAGGATAATTCAGGCATTAACAAAATTACATTCTTTACTATTTTCAATTGCTCATCTTTCTTCAAAGTTATATTGAGATAAATGGAGTTTGGATAAAGATTTAAAATATTTACATTTTCAATTAAAAACTTTTAATTTCAAAAGAATAAATAATCTTACCCATTGCATAAAATTAATTTGTATTTTTTTTCTTTTTTCAAATGAATGTAATATTCTAAATTTCATTTTACTACAAATTATTTTTTAACTCAATAAACCTTCAAGTATAATTCACAATACCTTTTATATCAGACTTATCAAATGCTATTGGAGAATCAAACAATACTTTTCACCTCTTAATGGTTTTCTAATAATAAAAGAGATCAAGTCTGTAGTATTGGAATGAGTTATTGCAAACATAGGACTGATATTACAATAATATTACAACCATGGGAGCCACTCTAAAAATATTTCAGGACTGAACTTATTTTTTTGACCAATCAACACAATCTAGAGTTGTTTACTAGAATTTTAAGAAATTTATAGCTCACCATCTCCAAAATGTACCATTCTATAGTAATAGCTCAAATATTAAATCAATTATCTATTTTTTTTCTAATTTTTTTTACAGCAAGCAAGATGAAACAACAGCTAACCTTATACATTGTTTTACATCACCAGGGGTGATTGTGAGCTCAAGTCAAAATTCCAGAAAACTTCTTGAGTAAAAAGTTTAAATCAAAAAAAATTTAAACAAGGTTTTCTCCTTTTTCTCAAGATTTCTTAGTTTACTTAAAATATATTTAAAATTTTACACATACCTATGATGACCTGGAGAAGAAACTGAAATTTACAAATATGTCTTTCTTTCTTTCTTTATAATAACTATTTACTGATAAAAAATGAATATTAATCTTGAATATAAGCTTATAAAGTATCTGGCTCTCCCTTACAAACAAATAAAATAAACTGTGTTTTTAAGTTCCACCTCTGAAAATTTGATTTCTGGAAACTTTTGTGGTCAATAATTTTTTGAAATGTCTGAACCTTCGACCGCCGGAAACTTCATTTGATTTTCGGAGGCACAATCAGCCCTGCATCACTCACTGAATATCCACTAATTATTTCATGAAGCTATGCATCTCTATTTTTCACTTCAGCATTATTTATGTCTTGTTTATTTTATTTATTTATTTTTTTAAAAGAAAAATAATAATCTTAATTTAACTGACCAGCATTTCAAAACGTTGGGGAAAAAGAAAAAAAGAAAATTGAGATACAACAATAGTACAAACTTTGTTCAAGCAAGAAACATTGAAGTTCAATCTCATTCTTTCATTACTGAGCATTTTTCAACAATTATGAAAATTAACAATGTTTACACTAAAATTTAATTTTTATTTGTGAATATTTGTTACATTTCTAAAATAAAACAGAAAATTTTATATAAAAAACCAACAGAAAAGAGGTATTAATTTATGAAACTTAATCTACTGATATTTTATCTCAAGACTGATTTCAGTCCCCAGGACTGAAGAGTGGCACCCATGATTACAACATCAACATATAAGTAAAAACTTAAATAACTCAGTCCAATAGTAAAAAACTAAAATTACAAGTTTATATCTATTCAAACATAATTAAAAATTACACATTAAAGAAAAAGAACTAACCTATAAACTCCTTCAACAATTATAATAATTTTCTTCCAGGGTCGTTTGGTCCTTGGTTGACCAGATACTATGGCAGATCGAATATTTCGTTCAAGATCTTTCATGTCTAAAATATAAAACATTGATATAAAATTGAATACAATAATTTAAGAAAGTGAAATGAAAAGAATAACTTTAAAAAGTGCTTTTACTTTTGAAAAAAGTCATAACAAAAGTAATTTTATTTGCTTTTTCTGTTTCAAATTGAAAAATTTTAAATTCATGATAACTTTGCACTTCAGTTAAAAGCTAAACTTATCAATGAACCCAGTTTCTTTTTTAGAAATTTTTAAAAACATTAAACATCTAAAATGGAAAACATTTTGGTGGATAGGATTGAAAAAGAGAGAAAAGCAGGGACGCTTCCTAACGGTTTAAGAATAAAAATGTGCGCTAAACAAATCCTAAAAAGGTCTGTATAGACATACAAACGGTAATATTGAAGGAGTTGATCTTAAAGCTTCAAATGGTCGGTTTAAAAGTTTTTAAAACAACATAATATTGCTTCTGGATCTGTGACAAGTGTTGATTAAAAGATTCCAGAAAACACGAAATAATTCTGCAATAATTTGTTTATTTGGGTCGGTTTTCCAAAGATAAGGATATTATTTTTTTAGGCAACAGTGATGAGTCACCTTTATGCTTTGGGCTAAAGTTGTATAAAAAAAACAAAACAACAACAGTAAAAGAAAACTTGTGCCGCACTGTAGTTTTGAGTGATATGGCAAATGGTGATGATATGACTTAAAAATTTAGCTATTTTAAAAATATTAAAAAACATTCTTAAAAATGAATTTGCAAATACATAGTGGCAACTGTATCTATGAAAGGCTTTATCAAAAGAGAACTAACTAATATTTACAGGGTATCTGCTACATTTTAGATTTTCAAATTTATGACTTTCCATGCTTAATTCCTAGCATTTTTCATGACTTAACGAAGTTACTATTTTCTCTGACAAAAACGCAACAATAAATTTAAAAAAGCATTATAATAACATTAATTGAAATTATAGGTCTAACCAAAACTGTTATATTCTGCATCTTCATATTTATAGATTTTAAATTTAAAAACAGAGTAAAGAAAGAGTTAAAGCAATAAAATAGCTGAAAAAAATAAAAAAGCAAAAAAAATTTTCTTTTCTTTTTTTCAGCAGAATCAAATTCTAAAGATACTTTTCTTATTCATCGGAAGGAAAGAAATACTCACGACTTTTCTGTTCTCATTTTGGAATTAAAAAAATATGCCTATGACAATCCTGCTTCAGCTAGAATTTTAAATTGATAAAATAAAAAAAATAATAAAAAAAAATCTGAAATCACAGAAATTTAAAAAATAATTCGCTCTAGAAATGATGTTTTTTCCTGAAAGAACACCATAATTTTTGAAGAAAACGATAAAAACATTTTATATTTGAATTAAATGTGACTGTAAGCAGGGATTCTGTTACAAATTCAGATATTCGGAGCATCATGGAACGAAGGGGGGAGGAGATAATTCCATTTTAAAAATTAGATTTTTCAGCAGCCTAAATCCATGACTTTTCATGATTTTTTTTTTTAAAAAAATATTTAAAATCATGACTTTCCATGATATCTCATGACTTTCCATGATATCTCATGACTTTCCAGGTGAGCAGATACCTAGTATTTATAAGCAGAAAGTAGATGTTCACAATCATTTGTCAAACACAGGTTTTTCCTTGTAGAGGATAGTGCTATATCTCACTTAAAAACAACAGTTAAATCAAGTTTTAGAGAACATTATAAAACTGAACTTGCTGCAAGTATAAGTAGTTTGACTCGTGTATTACAATCTACTAACGTTGACTGGGACAAAAAATTCAAACACACCCATTCCTCTTTACTCTGAATTGGAGCACAGGGCTTCTATCATACTTCACTCTATTTTATCATAGCTCTATCTCACTCTATTTCATGGCCGGATATTTTGCCTATCTATGTTTTTCCTATTCCTTTCAATTCATTTACAATAGCCCTGCGTCAAGTATTTTTATATCTTCCTCTTCTCTATTGTCCTAAGTGCTCCATTCAAAAACTTGTTTAACTTAAAATTTTTCCGATTTACGTAGAGCATGAGCAATCCATTTCAATTTATGTTTTTTAATTTCCAGATTAATCAGTTTCTGTTTTGCTTTTCTAAGGGTTTCTGCAATACAAATTTAATTCATAAATGACTACAGTCAAACCCCGCTATAGTGAACACGGTTTATAGTGAACGAAATATTCGGTCCCATGCCTTGCTATACACGTATAATGATATTTTTTGTGGATATAGTGAACTAAAAAAGTGAGGAAGTTGGATATTATGAACTTTTTTCTGTCTTCAACTGACTTTTTTCTAGATTTTTTTAAAAAATAATTTTGAAATGTCTACTTCTAAATAAGTACTTATACTGATTTTTAAAACCATCTATAGAAATAAGCATTTTTTCTGGTTTGCTTCTTTTATCTCACTTTTCCATCATTAAACAAAGGCCAACTCAGGCAGATGTATGGAAAAAATTTTCCCTGCATCAGCTAAAGATTACTATTTTTTTGTACACAAGACGAAGAGTAATATAAAATAAAAGCAAGTTAACATATTTTTTGTTACTAAGCATTACTTTTCTGCCATTTTTGTATTTCATTTTATTGGTCATTTATTTAAACAATGTATAATAAAAAGATCGGAACTATTAGTTAAAATTGCTTGCGGAACGGATATAGTGAACTCCCGGTTATAGTGAACCGAAATTTCGGTCCCTTTAGGTTCTCTACAATGGGGTTTGACTGTATATTAAATCCCTTATGTAATTGTAAAACAATTCACAATTTAATTTTTCAGGGTGGCCACTCATCAGGTTTAAAATTTCCCTGATTTTTCCAGGTAAAATTTTTAAAATTTTCAGGTGAGCATGTATTTTTTATTTTTTACAAGGTGTAGGATGGGTATTTACTTAAACTGTATTTTTTTTAAATATTTAATCATGGTGTGTAGCCAAATCTTTGAATCAAAAATAAGCACTTTTTAAAAGCTTTTCAAGCACTCAAAAAACTCATATTGAATCAATGATATTATTGAAAAACAAAAACTTTTTATGAACAGTTATAGCATTAAAAAAAAACGGACGTAAATCTAAACAATCAGTACCTTTCCCACATCACCGAGTGAATTCAACTTGACTTTGAACTCAGAACAAAAGTACCCTTACCCCCTACATCAAAAAAGTGTTAGAAGTAAAATAAAATAAATAAGAATAAAATTATAAATGAAAAAGAAAAACATTTAATAAGGATCTGACTCTATCCGAATTGGAGCACTCGGGTTTCAGTTTCGAGTGTGCGCGCATGCGCAAGTCATAACGTGGGTACAACATGAAGTCCGTGTGAATGATTACGTAGCAAACACCCCATTTTTCCCGAAATGCAGGGGATCCGCCAGATATCACTGAAGGAAGAAAAAAAATTATTCGTTAAAAAAAGCACTTTTTAAAAACGCCAGCTGAAAAAAGCACCTTTAAAAGCTTTTAAAAACGAAATCTCCCAAAAAGCACCTTTAAGTACTTTTTACAAACGCACCCTGTTAATCTTGAAAAAATAATTAGTTTTAACAATTTAGAAAGGTTTTGTTTTTTATTTTTTAATGTCCTGGTATAACATTAAATAGATGTGGAGACATGTTTAGCTTGTAGAATATAATAGTTTTTACTGAAAATAAAATGTTTCTATGTGCTACTTTAAAGTAGTTTTTGCAAAAAAGTACACTAAAAGCAAATACAGAGTGATCTAAAAACCTTGGACAAGTATTGTTAAACATAACTCAGTCTCGTCCAATTGATAATCCGAAAGTTAAGTTGTAAATGCCTTTTCAATTTTAATTTAGTAGTCAATGAGAAACACAACAAAATAATTTAAAAATATTAAGAATTCTTCTAAAGTTTAGAAAGTCAAAAATTCTGATATAAGTTGGAAGAATTTTATGCCTAAAACGTTACATAGAAGTAATGCCTCATTCGTGTAGATAGCAAAGTCAGATAAGTAAAAAGGAACAAATAAAATATTTAACCTTTAGAACATAAAAGATCTTAACTTTTAAACTATCAGTCCAATCATCTCAAGTTTGATGCTATTTGAATCAGCATAAAAACCTACATTTGACACAACGCTTCATGTATTGAAATAGCAAGATTCACTTTTCTCCCCTTTTCTGCCGAGACCCAAAGTGGAAGAAAAGTGGTGTTTTTTTACTACCTTTACCCCATTTTATTACTAACCATAAAAAATATGTAAACACATCGCCATATATTTTTTGTTTGTATATCCTTTTATACCTTATTTTTATTGTAATAAATAGAATATCTTAATAAAGCAAAGCAATATTATTTAATAATTCTTTAATAATTTTTTTTCACTAACTAGATTTAACTAGAAATGACGTAGCGGGAAAAAAATCCTTTTAAAAAAAAGCTAAACAAATATTAAAAAATGAAAATAAAATGACAACTTTAACATACCATTGTGTTTGAAGACTCTGATTTTAGCTCCAGAAAGTCGACAACCAAGAACAAGGGAGGCGTGGTTTAACTCATCACTAAGTATTAAACATCCTTTGGAAATTATTGAAGGTAAATTTGTGGAATTGGTGGCAAAACCCATACCTATAATAATGCTGTCCTCAACTCCAACAAACTCTGCAACTAGTTTCTCCAATTCTTGGTGATATAGAGTGGTTCCTAAAAATTTTTAAAAGTAAATAAATATAGAAACTTAAAATATAAAGGATCTTTAGTAAATAAATCATATTCTAGTTATAATTTAAAATGGATCAGGATGTTTGGTACAGTGTTAAATGAAATCTCCCTGAATTTTCAAGAATTTTATGATAAAGTTTTCATATTTTTTTTCTTCATAACATTTGCTTACATCAGGGCCGGATTAACCTATAGGCACACTAGGCACGTGCCTAGGGCCTATGAAAAACTTGGGAGAAAAAAATCAAAAAAAAAAAAACAAACGTAGTGGAATCAGAAAAACAGTTTTGTTTTTCTGATTCCACTGCGTTTGATTTTTTTTTCTTTTCACGATAAATTTCGCACTCAATAAATTCTTTTTATTCATAAATTTTATCATTAGGGTTTTTTTTTTTTTTTAAAATTCCGTTGATCTTGCCTTGTTCCGGGTTTTAATATTTATGCTAGTGCCTTTTTTAACTATCGTTTCGGTTCGATAATTTTCAAGTGTTTTGATTTAGATTAATAAGTTTTCCTTTTATTTTATTGTTTCCCCCCCGTTTAATTAGGTATGAAATATATTGCGTTATTTAATCATTGGTTTTGTTTATATAAGTTAATTTAGGAATTGTAATTATTTTTAAAAAATAAATATGAGAATTTTGTATTTTTTAAACTTGTTTTTCTTGTCTAAACTTGTAAATTTTTTATTCTTTTAAATGTTATATTTCTATCATTTTTTTTCTCTTTAAAGTTAGGAGTACCTTTCTTTTTTCTCTTACTTTATGCATTACACTTGTCGGTATTGCAGATAAAGTTCGATAAACAAATTCGTAAATTAAAATCCATATTAATAAAAGTGTAAAAAAAAAAACATGCAAGAAAATTTCAGCATATATTTTGAAAAGAGGGGAGGAGTGGGGGAAGGAGGGGAGGGCCCAAGAACGGCTATGCCTAGGGTCTACGAAAGGTATAATCCGGCTCTGGCTTACATTCATTAGTTAGTAAAATATTAAACAGTATAGAATAAACTATACAAATTTAAACTAAGTAGTAAGAGCACAAACAATATTGGACCTTTACTAATATTATCACTTCAAAAAGATAATTTAAAAATTTTCCTTGAAAAAAAAAAAGAAAGTGTAATTAGCAACAGAAAAAAAAAAGTGTACAAAGTATTGAAAGAAAGAGTGTATTCTAGCAAGGCTGAGAATTGTAATCATAACTTATTTGAGAGTGCAATCTGACTTCTAGACAAAGGGAAACAAATAATACTTTTGGCTACTTCATAGACAGTCTTTGGAATGCTAATGAATTTATTTAAAAGAAAAGTAGGAAAGCAAGCATTAAACAAAAATTGCAACAGGATATAGAATTGTAATGAATGTATATTTGGCAACACTACTATCAGATAATAATGAACGACTTCTAATTTTTGGCCAGATAAATCTTATTCTATTTATTTTTCAACTATAGCTTTATTTAGAACGATCAAACAAAATTAATTTAAATATTTATTATTTAAATTAAAAAAAAAAAACATTCAATTTTGAATGCCTCAATTTCTTCATGTTAGGAGAAATATATTAGAAGAGCTTTAAAGAATGTTTGGCATATAAACCTTAACGCTAATTTTTTCAAATTAACTGAAATGCCATTATTTTATTTACAACCTTTGTAATAAAGTACAAAACACACACACAGAAAACAATATACAGTCGAANTTTAAAGAATGTTTGGCATATAAACCTTAACGCTAATTAACTGAAATGCCATTATTTTATTTACAACCTTTGTAATAAAGTACAAAACACACACACAGAAAACAATATAGTTAAAAATAAACTGTATTGAAATGTCCCATCATACTATACCCAGTTCATGCCTAGTGCTACAAATTGCAATTCCATGGTTCTGTATGGCTTTTCTAACAGGCTCAGCGCATTTTCCATTATTTTCTGCAAAACCAAGGTAATTGTATGAACCCATGTTAATGACATCAAATGATTTACCAGTGAACCTACAAATATTTCAAGGAAAAAACAAAGCATTCATAACTTAGTAGATAGACAGAATGTCACAAAAGATTTTAAAAGGTTCCCTTAAAAAAGGAAAGGTATTAGACTTACTACATATCAGGGTTCGTTGATTTAAATCAGCTTGATGTAAATCACGATTTAAATCAAATGGTTTTTTTTAAAAAATCATTGATTTAAATCAACTGATTTATATCAATTTTAAAATCAATACATATATTGATATTAAAAGTTAAAAAACAGTGTTTTAAATTATTGATACTTTTATTATTTTCTTTTCTTAGTTTTAAAGATAATATTTTAAATAAATTGCTGTGTTAATTAATTTCAGTTAACGAAATTACTTTCTTTCTAGGTGTGTGTTAAACTCCAACACATTTGAAATTACATTTTTAAAAATCTTTTGATTCTTGAGATTGAAAGTACAGATTAAAGTACACATTTAATGCTATTATAGACTTGCATAGCTGTAGAAAGTAATTAATAGACATGAATTTCGAAGAAAAAAAGTTCAAATAATCTTAATTAAAATTCTACCTTTTGATTGAAACATCATGGAATAAAAACTACACTATATTTCATTGGTGGAAAATGTATATTTCTAAAGTTTGAGGTTATATTAAAAAGAAAAAAAAGGCTATGCCAAAAATAGAACAAAAAGGCTAATGAATTCAGATATTTTTTCCTGATATAGTGTCATTCTTCCCTTTCAAAGACTGTTTGAGGCAGTAGAGTCATTAACTGGTAACTGGTATTTTTTTCTCGTAATATGTTTACAGTATCTTTGACATTATCAGATTTTCTATTAAGAAATTTTGTGAAAAAAAATTCCAATGAGTGCATAAATTTTTTTTAGCTGATCTATTTTGATATAGAATAAAAAATGAATATTTTAATATAAAAATATATAAATTAAATATTTATTTATTTTTTGATGAATGACTATATTTATAAACACAATCTGTTACATTTATTTTGTCATATTAAAAATCAAGAGAAAAAAAACACAATTTTAAATTAAAATTATGATTTGCTAATTGAAACTTTAATTTAATAGTTAATGAGTCTGTCCAAGCCAAATTTACTACTGCTTAGGGTATCTTCACAAATTCAAATTTGGAAATCAACAAAGGAAAAACAATAGTTTCACAAAATACTTTTTTTTAAAATTTTATTTTTGTGTTGATTTTTTAATATTATTATTAATTTTCACTAATTATGTCTAAATTTTCACAAAATAAATACCTCTCAGAAAAACTAGACAGACCACTTTCATTAAATTCTCTATTTCATCTAGTCTTCAAATTTCAATTATGTATTTGTTTCAAAATGCTATGCATTCAAAGCTATGTATTGTAATGAAAAATTATATTAGTAAGTCAGAGCTTCTAAAATATTCTTATAATATTGTTTCAATATTAATTTAATTTTGATTAAACATTTATAAAGTATTTTTAATCATAAATTAAAGTTCTTACAATGTGTTTGAATAAAAATTAAAAAAATCACGAACCCAGCTACATATTAAAATAATCGATCTACAGAAAGTTAAATGAGTACTATTTTCTTACTTAGAAACTAATAAATATTTTCGAATATGTTTTTTTTTTCTTTATTAAAATGGGTTTTATTGAACCTAGTTACCAATTTAAAATTCTTTTTCTCAATGAAGAAAAAATGTTTAACATATCAGTTTATTGTATAATTACTTATATAGAACAAATAAAGATGGAATGGATGCCAACTACTCGAACTAAAACAACTACAGTACAGAATCTGTTATCCGGAAATCAGAAAACCGGAAAACCAAAAAAACCGGAACAAAATTCGATAAATTTTCCCGCAATTTAAAAAAAAAAATTTTTTTTTTCCTCATAACATTTTAGGATTTCTTTTTCTTTTTTGAAAGATGTTTACCTTACCATCATTTCAGAAATAATCATTAGTGTATTACCTCATCGTTTTTTCTTATTTTTAAGATTATTTCCAAATATATATATATATATATTTTTAGTTGGGTTTAACACTAAAAAAACGGCTTTTTGTAGCGATTCAGAAAACCGGAAAAATCAGTTATCCGGAATAGCAATAGTCCCGATTGTTCCGGATAATCGGTTCTCTACTGTACTTTTAAACATTTCTCAATTACGACTGCACAAATCTATAGTATGTAAGCACAGCAAATTAGTTTATATTTTTTAGACTTAAGATACCCTGATCCTTAAAAGATTTTAAGGTTCAAAATAATAAGTTTAGAGACTTGAAACAATGACATAATATTCCTTATTAAAACCCATCTTTTGTTTTCTTATCATAGTCAGTTTCAATAATTCCATGGTTACAATACACTTCGATTGCTTTTCGTATTTTCAAACTTTTTTTCATTGATAAATATTTAATTTTTTTTCTTCCAAAAAATTATATGGGATGTTTTCAATAGCCTACTATTATTATGTATATACGAAAAAGGATGAAAATTACAAATGTTTTATTCAAAATAAAAATCTAAAATGTAACTGACGCTGCATAAAAAGACATGGATTAAAACATATTTTGATTTTGAAACTCTTCTATAAGTAATAATGGGATTATTTTTTTAAATTGAATTAAAAAAACTTCAAATAAAAAGGAAACGTTGAAAGTACACATGAAATGACATACAGAAAGTGGCAAACGGAGAAAAACTCTTATTACTAATGTTATAATTTCTATGAGACAGATGTTACAAATACCATCTATATTAAAATTTTAATAACCTCAATAATGATTTTATATCTAAAATACAGGGTATCTGCTACATTTTAGATTTTCAAAATATATGACTTAACAAAGTTATTATTTTCTCTGACAAAAACAGAATAATAAATTTAAAAAGCATTATAATATTAATTAAAATGATAGGTATGACCAATACTGTTATACTTTGCATTTTTATATTTATTGATTTTAAATTTAAAAAACAATAAAGAAAGAGTCGAAACAATAAAATAGCTGAGCAAATAATTTTTTCTTCTTTTTTTTCAGCAGAATTATATTCCAAAGATACTTTTCTTGTTCACCAGAAAGGAAAAAAAATACTCATGATTTTTTTGTTCTTATTTCGGAATAAAAAAAAATTCGCCAATGATTGGCTTTCTTCAGCTAGAATTTTAAATTGATAAAATAAACAGGGGTGATTGTGAGCCCAAGTCAAAATTCCGGAAAATTTCTTGAGTTAAAAAAAAAAGTTTAAATTGAAAAAAATTTAAACAAGTTTATTTTTCCTTTTTCTCAATATTTCTTAGTTTACTTAAAATATATTTACAATTTTACACATACCTATACCATTTACACATACCTATGATGACCTGGAGAAGTAATTAAAATTTGCAAATGTCTTTTTTTCTTGAGTTTATGATTATAACAACTATTTATTTATAAAAAATTTATATTAATCATGATTATAAGCTTATAAAGTATATCTCTGGCTCTCCCTTACAAACAAATAAAATAAACTGTGTTTTTAAGTTCCACCTTTGAAAATTTGATTTCTGGAAACTTCTGTGATCAATGATTTTTTTAAACGTCTGGACCTTCAATCTCCGAAAACTTCCGGATCACTGTTAGCGAAAATTTCGGAAATCCGGATTTTTTCCGTAGCACAATCAGCCCTGAATAAAAAATTAAATAATAATAATTCTGAACTCACAGAAGTTTAAAAGATACTTCGCTCCAGAAATTACGTTTTTTCCTTCATTTTTTGAAAAAAAAACACCATAATTTTTAAAGAACATGATATAATCTTTTTATATTTTAATAAAATATGACTCTGAGTGGGGATTTTGTTACAAATTCAGATATTCGGAACACCATGAAATTGGGGGAGCGGAATTCCATTTTATATATAAAAAATTTTTGCGACCTAAATTCATGACTTTTTTTTTAAAAAAATAGTTAAAATCATGACAAATTTTGTTCAATACTGAAATTCATGACTTTCCAGATGCGCGGATACCCTGAAAACAGTTTTTAAAAAAATCTAAGAAATTTGTTGATGTAGGGATGCCAGTACATGTTTATCTTTTGTTATATTGTCCTTAATATCATGGAATTACATGAATATACATAAATTAATACTCACTGGAATGTCAGATTATAATCATGAGTGACTCTCTCCTTCATTTTCGTTAGAGCACCAGGAACACTGCATATCGGCATATTCAAACAATCTCTTATCCGCATATACACATTTCTAGTATAGAAGCTCTCAAAACTTTGATACAAGGACACATAACCCTAAAACAAAAAAGTGATAGATTTCAGGGATGAGTTTGCTAAAAAGCTGAAAATAGAAATCCAAAAATGTTGCGTGCAAAACAAATTTTAAATAGAAAAATTTCTGAAATATGAGCAAGAAATGTATGTTAGAAGCTAGAACATTATAAATATTTTAATAAAAAATATTAATAAAATTATCAAATTACGAACAATGCTGAATAAAAATAAATTTTTTTTTTTTTTTAGTTTTGTGTGAACTTTGATCTTGATGTGAGATTTTTAAATCACATGAATACGAATTTAGAGATTTTGATACGAATTTAGATACGGTAGATTTTTTTAATCACTTGGATACGAATCGAGATGCATAATTTTAAATTGCGTGGATATGAGTTGTGATGTGTAATTTTAAATGGGATGAATATTCAATCACAATATGATTTTCAAATCCAGTGAGTGCAATTTTGAATTGTATTTACATATAGGTACAAAAATGCATAAAAAAATGAATTATTTTCAGAAGTTTGAAAATAAATAAAAAGCAAAATTTTCTTAGAAATGAGGAATTTCTTAGAGGGGAAAAAAAAGGCAGAATTCTGCCAAAAAGGAGAAAAACTCGTCCTTGTTGATTTGATGCAATCAAATTTTAGAAAAGAAAAAAAAAAAAAAAAAAAAAAAAAAAAAAAAAAAAAAAAAAGTGATAACAAATAAAAAAAAATTTAAATGGGAATTTTTTTTTTTTTAGTTCTGCAGAATAACTATTGTTATTTTAAGCTGATTAACGTAAGTTTGAACTAAACCTGATTTAATAGGTCTGTATTTATAAGCTGAATTATGCAAAAATAAAAAATAGAAATCAAAATATATTAATATTACTTATTCTTATTTAAAAACAATAATTTAGCTAAAATAGTTAACCTTTCAATCTAAAATGTTTAAATTTATTATTTAATTATTACAAACTAATCGATGAATAAAAAATACCAAAATTATTTTTGTTTAAGCTAAAAATCTTAATATTTTAAAGACAAGGAATTTTTCAGTTTGATATCTAATGAAGTGTTAATTAAATTAGTCTAGATTAGAACACATTAATGAAAAATAGTTACTCTAAGTTACTCTGGGCAGAACAAATCTTTCTTCATTACTGAACTAATTAAATATTTAATAAGTTTTAAAAGGAAAATTAATAAGTATTTAAATAAATATAAAACTTAATAGGTATAGTTGAAATATGTTTATTACCTGCAGATTACTTTACATACAGCTAATTTAAAATTTTCACTCGCTCTGCTCTCACCTACTTCTAGTTTTTTCTTCTATTTATTAGTCTATTTTCAAATATTTACATACATCCACCTTTAATTATTATTTTTCTATTTAACCTTCATTATCAATAAAAACAGACTTTAAAAAATTCACAACATAGAATATATTTATAATTAAGCAGGAATCTGTCCAGGGAAAATTTACTACCGTTTAAGGGTACCTTCACAAATTCAACTTTAGGAAAACAGTAGTTTCACAAAATACTTTTAATGAAGCAAAATTAAAGATTCTCCTCTCCGCCGCTTAAAATTTTGTTTTTGCAAGACCTAGTCGAAAATGTTCTCAGAATAGAAATAACTTTCAGTGCTAGTACTGTTAAATGCATGTTTTTATTAAATTCAAGTTGAAATTTAACTATGGACAAAGGTTTTTATCAATTTTTAAATTTGTATAAAATTTTAAAATAGCAAAATTATTTTTGAATATATGGGAAAATTGTATAGAATCTTATCAGTCATAAATGATTTTTATTTGTAGTGACAATTTTTGAAACTATTTTCTTACTTTACCATATTTTTGTGTCAATTTTTTAATATAATATTTAATCTTCACAAATCATGTCTAAATTTTCACAAAATAGGTACCTTTCAAAAAAAACCTAGACAGACCCCTGATAATATCAAATAAAAATATTTTAGACTCAATTATTTATTTTTAAAAACTATTGGTTAAATAGTTTTTTTTTTTTTTTTTTTAAATCACAAGATTTAAATCATGAATCACAATCCCTGGTTGATTGCCTAAGTGAACTTGGAGGTGTATTTCAATTTTTCGTTAAATGAATTATAATTTTATAAACAAGTTTAATCTTATATGTATAAATTGCAAAACAAATTTCAAGCCCAAATAAGATATTTCTTAAGGTTTGAAATCTGTTATGCATAGAAAAAAAAAATTCAGAACTTGTAAGGATCTGTAGAATGATAACCTTAAATATGTTGATGACACATTTGATGACATTGTTACAAACTTCATGAAATAAACTTTTAATGTAATTTTTTTGTTTCAGGTGGAAGTTACTTTTTTCCAATTACCAGACTGGTTTAGAATTAAAATATTTTTAATTCAGAGTGATACTTACTTCTCTGTTAACTTCTTTAGCCATAAAGTTTCGTTCCAACCCAATACTACGTAATAAGTCTCGGAGGTATCCAAATACAGTAAGGACAGCATAACACAAATATATATATAAAACAATTATAAAAGGTGTCTCTTCAAATTCTTCTTTAAGTTGCTTGACAGGCTTCTAAAGATAAGAAGAAGAGATCATTCATTATTTTCAATCAACAAATATTTGACTAGACCAAAAGATAAAACTCGCTAACTGCTTTTTAGACATTATGTGGGAAAGAGGAAAAATGATAGAGTAATTTCACCGCCAAGGGACAGTTAGAAATAACTTTACACAGTTTGTTTTCTAAGGTTATGAATAAAATTTTTTCTATGAATTTAAATTTGTATAAAGCTGTTTTAGGTACACATACTTGCAAAATATATTTTTAACAAATATATAAGTTTCATGTATTACATGTGACATAAAAACTGAGAAATGATCTTACAACAAATCAAGTTATCTAGATTTTTTTAATAAAAATTAATATATTAACAGAAATTAAACTAGTATTGTGTTAGCAGTGAAAATATGAAAAACTTGATGACAATATTTTTTTTACATAAGTGCAGTGAGTAAGTTTAGCACCTGAACTACTTATATACAGATAATTATGAAACCAATTTTCTCTTGCTTTAATTTTAGAAACCACACGAAATAATATTAATAATAAAAAATAAAGTTACAGTTGCTTTTCATTCGATCTTTTGAATATGAAACTTTTTTTTTCTATTATATATATATATTTTATTTCAATATGCATGAGCTTTTTTTTGAAAACTTTTTTAAGAATAACTTTAAAACATTGCAATTTTAAAAATTGTTATAATAATGCACCAAAATATTATTCAGCAATAAAAATAGCCAAATACTGATTAGAAAATCAATTAGTGATTTTTTGAAGCTCTTTTGTCAAACAAAAATATAAAAACAGAGTTCCTCTGTCTTAAACTTGAAGTTAAAGGGCAAGTCAATGTCAACAGTTGGGCAATGTCAAGTCTTGCCCAACTGTTGCCATTTTGGCAAGAACTTTTTAAAAAAATTATTGAAATCAATGAATAATTTTGAATTTTAGCAATGTCCAAGCAATGCAGCCTAGGAGTAACTTTTCAAATAATAAAAAAGAAATGAAGCCCTAAACACTCTTCTTTTTTATAGACAAGAATAGCTAGTGAGAAATATAATGAAATTTTGTACTGTTTTTTCACGTAAAACCAAATATAAAATAAGGATTTAAAAAATTAATAAATAAAGTATTCAACAAGAAAAATAAATTTTAAGAAACAAAAGATAGTGGAGCACCCAAGTACAATTTGTAAATTGTATGAAACCTGCTCCAGAAGCACCCATAATTTTACTCATGAAAATGATTTTACTATTGGTGTAATCTTTGACTGATAAATAAAGATTTATAAATCAATTTAGTTTAATATTTTTTACACATTAAATTAACCGCTTACTTGATTATCCCGAGTTAACTCGGGTATGTTCTCTTAAATAATTATTAACCCGTGTAAACTAGGGTATAGCAGAATTCGTCAATACGTTTTGTTTTATCACGTTTTTATTGGGCAGAAAGCAAAACAAAAAATAATAATAATCTACTGTGATTGGAAGTTCGCCAATATTTGTTTGAGAGTTTTGTCATTCTCGGGACTGCAGATGTGTTTTGTATAATTGTATATACTCTATATACAATGGTTGACGAATTTGTACAGAAAAAAGGGTGAAAAAATGGCGTTTGCAAGTGAAAGTAATGCAGATGATTTTTCAGATGTGAACATATACAAAGACTAATATTTAACTTTTTTCATTTGCCCGAGATAATTTGGGATAGTAAACTAATGGTAAATTAAATATTTTTTATGCATAAAAAACTTAGAACTTGTGTATTATGTTTTGTTTTAGTTCCTTGTACTTATTAATGAAATAAAAAAAATATGTTGATTCTTTGAATTATTTTTTTCTTAGAAATGTTTAAACCAGGGATGGGAAAACTACGGCCCGCCGGAGGATTTTATCCGACCCGCGGATAGAATTTTTATTTGCCGATCAGCGGCAAATATAAACAATATACATCCATTTTATTGTCGACTATGTTTAAAATTATTTCTGTTTTTCCTTTTTTAACAAAGTACTGATGACATTTTTACTTTCTCTATTTTTGTTCTACAAAACATAAATTGATGGAAATAGTTAGNTTAACTTTTTTCATTTGCCCGAGATAATTTGGGATAGTAAACTAATGGTAAATTAAATATTTTTTATGCATAAAAAATTTAAATTTGAACTTAGAACTTGTGTATTATGTTTTGTTTTAGTTCCTTGTATTTATTAATGAAATAAAAAAAATATGTTGATTCTTTGAATTATTTTTTTCTTAGAAATGTTTAAACCATAGGCTAATATCAGTTTGGTGAAAATCTAATGAAAAATAAAATTTATAAAAATTATCATCTCAGGAATGCCATGGGCTATAAAAATCATTAAAAAATATAGTCAAATTATGATATTTTGAGAAAAGCTGTAAACGAGATCAGTAACTCTCCGAGTTACAGAGCATGGCTAAAAGGGGCCTAGAACATGGTTTTGAGAATCACTTTTGGTTGTGAGCCATATGTTGTGCCTGTTTGCATTATCTAAAAACAGTTCCACCTTACTCTACTCATTATTAACTTTTGTTATTATTAAAAATAAAAAAAACTCCAACTGTGGAATTAAAAAGTAAAAATGCCTCTAAGAAAGAAAGAAAAAATACCCAGCTGTTAATTGTAACAAAGCACTGAAAATAAAAAACTTTACAACTTCCCTGTTAAGCAATAAAAGTTAGATACTACATTAAAGACAAATAAGAAGTTAATTATATTTACTAATGAGCTCAGCACTAAAGCCACAAGACATAACACAATAAATTTCTAACCCAGGTCGCATATTTTAGAACAATTAAATAACTTTTTATGAACATATTTTTTAATCTTAAAATAGCTACATAACTGTAGTCAGTTAGAATCCCACTTTCTATCATGATATCAGGCAGAATATGAAATTTAACTCACTTATATGTTAAAATTTCTATAATTGCTATTATCACAATAATTTCTCATGTTCACTAATTAGTAAATTATTAAACAGCATAAAACCTATGACAAAAATTTAAACTTAAAGAACACATGCCTAAATTAGATGTTTTCTAACAATGTCACTAAAAGAGAAATTTGTAAGTTTAAATTACAAAATAAAGATATACATTTATAAAAATATAGTTAGGTTTAACAAAATCAAATCAATTAAGAAAACAATATAATGGATACTAAAATGAATTCGAAGACTAGATTTTATTTTAATATATACATTTAATTAGCATTTTTCTATTACTATTCAGTTATTTTTCCGTTGAACACTTAATAACACATGTTCTTTTTAAAATATATGTATAAATTAAATTAATAACTATGACTGAATGTGTTTTTCACGTAATACACTAATTTAGGAAAGAATTCTTTGATTAAAAGAAAAGAGTCTCAAAATTAATTGCACAAGGAAGTAAAATATACATATTTCTCCAAATTTAAAAAAAAAAAAAATTGAGATTTAAAAGTGTAATAAAAAAAAAAAAAAAATTCTATAAGGAATTCTAAATTAAATATTTCCTAATTTTTTTCTTGGGTCTGAAAAATTTCTCAGACTTTTTCCAGGTTAAGACAACCTGGTAAGAAAAATACTTTTCTACAGTATTATTCAAAAATAATTATTATTATTATAAATAATTACAGACCCAGTAATGATAGAATCAAATAAAGGCAACAAAATTATACTAATATTTATTTTATTACAAAAAAAAAAAATCTAAATATAACCTACACTTACAAAACTGATAAGTTTTATAAAATTAACTAATAAAATTTTTTTTTAAAAAAAGAAAAAGTTTTGTAGAAAATTGAAAAAAAAATTTTTGAGTAAAAATATAAATTAGGAAACAAGTACAAAAAATAGTGGTTACTCTTATATTTACTTCAGTAGTTATTTAAAAAAAATTAAAAATTTATTAGGCACAGACTTTTTAACAACAATAACAGTTCACTAAGTATTAATAAAATGAATAAAATTTATTTTTCAATTTAATAAACATGATTTAAAAATATTTTTTCAAAGAAAGACACATAAATATTCAACTTAAAAGTAATATACTATGATGTGTTAAGCACTACCTAAAATGAAAAACAGTTTGACATTTATAATAGCTCTTTCTCAACCAATTTAAATATTATGGGAAAATGTTTGAATTAAAATATATTAATGAAAATTATCCTACCATTACAAAGTTTAATTAATATATAAATAGTTTATAATATAACTTTTATACGTTATACCAAACATATATAATAGTCTACAGAGCTCTCCCTAGGTATAAAAAAGGGCCTGGTGCTTTCAAAC
Source organism: Parasteatoda tepidariorum (assembly GCF_043381705.1). NCBI lineage: Eukaryota > Metazoa > Arthropoda > Arachnida > Araneae > Theridiidae > Parasteatoda > Parasteatoda tepidariorum. Next base: position 29,610,912 of record NC_092212.1, on the reverse strand, counting down.
AGAAAAAGGCATTTTGAGTTTTGAAAGGGCAGTCACTTAACACTGTAAAAATATATCAAAATGTGCAATATCATTTAATAACTGAATTTTATCCTCAAAAATTTCTAAGTCACCCTCTTATACTATTTTATGGTATATTTCAAAAAGTAATTTTCACTCATTATCTAAATAAAAATTTGTATTTTATAAATAATATTTAAAGGCATGCTAAGAGACAATATTTGTGCACATTTAAAAAAATAATAATAATAATAATAAGCTAAAATAATTACTTTTTGATAAAGAGCTTAAAGAATTTTTTCTATAATTAAAAATACTGATTATATATATTATATATATATATTCCAAAGCAGGAATAGAAGTTTATTAAAAAGCTTTAGAATAACAA
>NC_092212.1:29544019-29610277 GCF_043381705.1 Parasteatoda tepidariorum | reverse complement strand
TATATACACTGAAAATTACAAGAAAATAAACTTTTAAAAATCAATTTTTTTAAAAAAGTATTCACTTATTAAATAATTTTAAACCACATTGAAAATATACCACCAAATATACCTTGAAAATAACTTTAATAATAATATACCACCTTGAAAAAAAAGAAAATTATAGGGCAAAGAGGATGCATTTAAAGGTATAAAAGGGCAGGCCACCCTTCAAAAAAAAAACGCTTATGGAGAACACTGTATTATACATTATTTTGATGCACACATGATGAATAATTAAGTTTATAGAATTTCCTTATTAGCAAAAAAAAAAAAAAAATTACTAATTATAATAAAAAATTTGCTAAAGTATTGTTATTTCTGATAAAATTTTCGAGGACCAAAATCATTTTACATGCATATGCAAACTCTTGTCCAAAGTGTGGTAAAATGCAAAATCAATATTTTCAGGAGAAAAAACAATTACTACTGCAAAAGTAATTTATCTAAGCAAATATATTAAATGTAAAGTTATAAATTACTACCAGAATAATTTAAAAAGAACTTTTTTTTACATAAAAATTTCAAGAGATATTGGTCTAAGTTATATTCACTCAATTAGAAATAATAAAGTCCTTTAGGAAATATATTTTAACTAAAATTCTTATGTTGATAAAAATTGGATTTTTAATTATGTTTTAAATTAATGATATAAACTTTCAACTCAAGACAATGTAGAAAACTTTTCGTCAGGGTTTGTTGATTTAAATCAGCTTGATTTAAATCAAATGATTTTTTTAAAACAAATCATTGATTTAAATCAACTAATTTTTTTTTATATATATTGATTATAAAAGTTAAAAAACAGTGTTTTAAATTATTGATACTTTTATTATTTTCTTTTCTTAGTTTCAAAATTTATTTTAAATAAATTGTTGCATTAATTAATTTTAGTTAACGAAATTACTTTCTTTCTTGGTGTGTGTTAAATTCCAACACATTGAAAATTAAATTTTTAAAAATCTTTTGATTCTTGAGATTGAAAGCACAGATTAAAGTAAACATTTAATGCTGACTTGCATAGCTGTAGAAAGTAATTATTAAACATGAATTTTTTCAAAAAATAATGTAAATATCGTTAATTAAAATTCTACCCTTTGAAAGAAAAAGCATGGAATTAAAATCTACATTATATTTTATTGGTGGAAAATGTATATTTCAGAAGCTTTTTTAAAAGCATATTAAAAAGAAAATACCTAATTTGCCAAAAATAGAAAGAAAAAAAAGGGCAATAAATTCAGATATTTTTTTCCTGATATAGTGTCATTCTTCCCTTTCAAACTCTATTTGTAACAATATTTCATTAACTGGTATTTTTTCTCATAATATGTTTACAGTATCTTTGACATCTGATTTTCTATAAAGAAATTTTGTGAAAAAAAAATTCCTATGAGTACATAGATTTTTAAAAAAAGAATATTTTTAGCTTAACTTATCTATTTTGATATAGAGTTAAAAGTGAATATTTTAATATAAAAATATATATAGATTAAATATTTACTTTTTGATGAATGAATACATTTATAAACACAATCTGTTACATTTATTTTGTCATTTTAAAAATCAAGCGTGAAAAAAAAATTTTAAATTAAAATTATGGTTTGCTAATTGAAACTTTGTTTTCATAGTTAAAGTACAGGGGTCTGTCCAAGTGAAATTTACCGGCACCTACACAAATGTAACTTTAGAAAAAACGGTAGAACAATTCCACAAAATACTCTTTTCTCAAAATTTTATTTTTGTGTCTCGTAAGAAACGATAAATCCAAATTTTCAAAAATTATGTCTACATTTTCACAAAATAGTTATCTCTCAGAAAAACCTAGACAGACCTATAACGTATTCTTTAAATTTTCTATTTGAACTATTCCTTAAATTTCAATCATGCATTTGTTTCGAAATGGTTGCTATGCATTCAAAGCAGGGTTGGCAAGGTTTAGGACAGAATGGATTAATCCACGGTTTAAACCGTCCTGTCCAAAACCCTTTTACTCAAATTATGTCACAATTTTATCTGAACAATATTTAAGAGGTAAAATAAACATAGAACTAATAACATATTGATAATTAAATCTACTACAGAATATTTGTTTTTAAAAGTATAATGTTTTATTAATACAGTCGTCCCCACTTAATCGCCCCTCGGATAATCGAATAACCCGCTTATACGAATAAAATTTAATGGAACCAAATCATTTTATATTAAACTAATGTTAAATTTCCCCGTTTAAACGGTTATTTGTGGTTTTTTGTCCCCGCTTAATTGCATAAAGAAGGTGGTACTGAAATGGAAAAAATTTGTTTATTTTTGAGAAATGTTTCACCAGCTAAAATACAATTTCCCTTTTTAAGATAAGGATACAAGATGGTAATTTCAATAGGGACTTCTTAGTCATTAGTAGGTGCTTGGGATGAAGTTGAAAAATTAATCAAATCTTGCTGCCAGTTATACATTGGAGTAAACGAAGGTTGTTTTACTCCTCTTTGACTTACTTCACTCGCACATCATTTAGTATGTGAAAAAGGGATAGAGTGATTTGTTTTTAGGTCAAGACTTGTGGTCCCCTCTTGATGCATTATTAAGTTTTAAAAATCTAATACACTAGTGTAAAGAATGTTCTCTCTAAAGTAGAATATTTGCTTAATCCTGTGAATAATTTTGAATTGGTTGCAAGTTGAGAGCGAAAAGGAATGATTTAAATTAATTGAAAAAAAAATGAATCTTAGAATCAATAAATTTTAAAAAAAATCCCCAACTAAAATAGCGCATTAATTAGGAATTTCTCAAGTTTCGAAGATTTAAAAAAAAAAAAAAAAATTCTGAATGGGTTTGAAAGGAATATGCACAAGTCATGAAAATTTTAGTAGAAACTAAAAGGGAAAATCTAATTGTGATAAATTGACAAATTAAACGGGTACAAAAAACAGTCTTCAATTATAGAATTTTTCGGATGGGATTAAATAATATTTCAGTTCCAACATGATTCACCAACAATGATTTATTTTTATGTAACTTTAAATGATATTTTTTTATGATACTAAGGCAGAAAGTTTTAATTATAATTGATTATTGATCATAAATCTGATTTTATTTAATCGAAACGCTACACTACGCATTAAATACCATTAAAAAGCAAAATTTCACACAAATTCAGAATTTTGGATTGATTATAGCACTCCCCTTTTAATCGAATAACCCGCTTAATAGCATAGATTTGACTGGAACCGATGGTATTCCTTTAAGCGGGGTTGACTGTACTGTTTGACTCTTCAATTTAAACATTAAACAAAGGAAGATTAATCAGTATTTAAGTTCAATTGGTCCTCTCACTCAATAGTACATAACTGAAGTTGAACCTTGCCATACAGGTTAAGCTATTAGGGACTAAGTGCTTGGTTAGCCATAAACAGGTTTATTTACCTATACTACTATTCAAGAATACTGTTATTTCATTCATGATCAATTCTTTTAGCATAGTGGTGATACATCACCAGTATCAGTAACTGAAACTGACGTTATGCCCTTCAAAACTGTTAATACATTTTTCAGTTATTTTGTATTTTCAATTTAAACTAATATATTTATATTTAAAAACAATTTTTTTTAAAAAATAGATGTCTTGTTTATCATCCTGTGATGCAGAAATTATAAAATTTTTTTAAAAAAATAATGTGAAAATTAAAAGGTTAATTTTTAAACAAATTTAATATTTTTTTAAAAAAAAATTATTATATTTTAATATTGCATTATTTATCCTTATGCAAAAATATTATTTATCAGTATTAAAAGCATATTTATATTTAAAGGATTAGGTATTCACTTTTGTTGTTCAATGAATTATGGAGGTTCAAAAATTATAAGCCTTTTCCTATTATATTATTTTTTTTTTTGATAAGTTGAAGTAAATTGCATAAAAAATATCAAATATTTATTGATACATGTAATTATTATATGTGTACAGTGGTTACACCCATAGAATTTTTACCTTTTACCAAAGTTCAAGGTTTTTGACAGTTTTACCCAGTTTAAGACAGTAAAACCCACATGTCCTGTCCAAAACCCCAACCCTGATTCAAAGCTATGTATTATATTGAAAAATTATTTAAGTAAGTTAAAATATTGTTCTAAATATTGTTATAATATAGTTTTAATATTAATTTAATTTTGATTAAGCATTTATAAAGTTTTTTTAATCATAAATTAAAGTTCTTACAGTTTATTTGAATAAAAAAAAAATCTGATTTAAATCAAAAAAATCACGAACTCTGCTTTTCGTCCAATTTTTACAACCAAGATGACATGCACAAAATATCATGAGATGACATACGCAAAATATGATGGTTATAATATTTTGTTAATAGTTATCATCAACTTTGTATGAAATAATTTTTACCTTCTTTTTTAAGAGTTATTATTCTATCCAAAATCCAATAATACAATAATTCAAAATAAATGCACTAAAATTGTTTGATCATTGTGAAAAGTTTGATAATAATTTTCAAGTAAAATAAATAAGGAAAGGAACAGTTCATTGAAGAAAGTAAACCACTAAAAAAATAACTGCTGATCACTGTAAAAATTTCTTGTCAATATATTCCATTCATTTTGTAGTTCAAAGTTATGCTAGGTGTCACACAAAAATATAACCCAATATATTAGAAATTCAAGGCAATAATGAAGAACACATTAAATAATTAGTTGATGATCACTGTTATAATATATGAAAAATAATTTTCATTTCTTTCATCATAATTTCATGTTATATCTCGCACATTAACTCAATATATTGGAAGCCTTAAATAATGCAACAATGAACTTAAAAAAAATAGTTGATGATCAATGTTAAGATACTACTTAACAATTTTTATTTATTTTAGCATAAGTTTACGTTATGTGTCACATATACAACACAATATATTGGAATTCATACCTAATGCAATAATCAAGAATGCATTCAAAAATTTAGTTGATTATAAACTGGCATAAGGATAAGGCTCTATGTTTTATCTATTTATAGAACTTAATATATTGGAAACTCAAATAATGTAACAATGAAGAATGAACCAAAAATAGTTTATGATCACTGTAATATATTGCTAATAATTTTCTTTCATTTTAGCACAAGTCTACGTCTATGTCACAAAAAATATAACAATATATTGGAAACTTAATGCACTCAGAAAATTAGATGATTATTCGTTTGCTCCAAGCTCCTAAGAATAATTCTATGATCATTGTGTCAAAAGCAATGGTAATCATATTTCGATGATAAAAACAAAAACTTTTTCATAAAAGTGTAAATACAATAGTTGTAATTTTTAAACGGAAACTGAATGTAGGGTTTAATATTTAAAAAGATTTTAGTTTTCTATCATGCAAGAGGTTAATATTGATATTTTTTATTCACAAAATAATGTTCACAGGTTTATCATCAGTCATAAACATAAAAATCAAGTGTAATGTTTAATGCAATACAAACGTAAACAAAGAATTGCTAACAGCCAAATATAAAAAGAAGGTTACACGAAATCGTGGCGTGTTTTATTATGAAAACGTAAAATAAATTCAATTTTTTAAACTGTATGTAATTATATCGAAGCATGTTTCTATTTCCGTTGAGGGCATGCACACCTACCTGAGTGCAAGTTGCTATGCTCCCATTCTGCACTGGAATGTGAAACCCATTTTGTTGCGGTTTCTCATGAGAATCGGGAGTAAAATTAAGTGATAATCCATTACTTGCGGATTCATTTTTATCCGACGAAATCAACATGATTGCATTTGACAGTTTCAAACACTAATAACAAACTGTAAACAAGGCGCACACCCTTCTAGGCACTACCACGCCTGCCAAACACGAAAAAGAGACATCCGACGATTATTTGCTTCACTTCTATCTGTGCGTTTCATGGTTACACTTTCACCTCATTTGTTAAGAGATTGCCTGCGCATCCGCAACAGTGGGCGTATGGTATCACGTGATGTTAAGGGCGCTATCAAATGTTCTACTATCAAACTATTATCAGCCGTTGTGAAACAATGTGTATTTGGAAGATCGGAAGTACACAACAGTGGTTCATAAAGATATACTAGATGAGATATCGCCCCGACGGAAATGCAGAGGAAACCTGTACCACCATTCTTAAAAATTAAGAAGTCTTTCGTCAATGAAATTATAAAAAAGTCCCACCAGTCTACCACATTGGAAGAAATATGAAATATATAATTTTGTTTGGTGTGCAAGGTTGAGCTTCTTCTAAACTAAATAAATAGATATAAATTTCAAATTTTCGAAACCAAACAAGAGGTCAGCAAGCCAATGAAACTTCCGTCTCATCTTAAGAAATAGAGAGTTAAACGAATGATATTTTATAAAAGCATTTTGTTTAAGGAATTGTAAGAAATATATGTTACCAATTGAAGAAAAATATTTTCAACAGAAATTTCCCATTATTGTATTTATCCCCCTCCCCTTTGTTTACAACAAAAATCGGTAGCTGATTATAATTTTATTCTCACATAAACAAAATTTGGTAGGTAGGGGCAACATCTCTGAGGATAATTCGAATACATATCTTCACAATTTTGATTTAAAAAAATTAATTTTAATAAAATCATTAAAATTTACATACAGATTAAATGCAAATTAGTTATTCCATTACTAACTTTTAACTTATCTTATTAAATATGTTTTAATAAAGCTATCAAGAGGGAGTCGCAAAAGTCGCAGTTATCATTTTTTAATATTTTAGAGAAAATTGGACTAATTTTAGTTAAATAAATAAAAAAAATTACGTTCAGATTTTTTTTTCAAGAGAAAAAATAAATAAATGAATATGTACCCTATTAAAACTGATTATTACCCTGAAAAGAGCAAGAACTGGTAATTAAACTAATTAATTTCTAACTTGTTTCAGGAGGAGTAAATATTAATAATTAACACTATTTTTTAACAGTTATAAAAATATATTCATAATATAAGCTAGTTTCAAAGTCTATATCTTTTGACATGATTTCATATGAAGCTGGAGTTTTTTCTTAACTGATTCAGCGTAAAAGATAATATCTAGTCTAGTCTATAAAATCTGGGTCTTTGAAAACAGCTGAAGTCATTTTGCGATGCATCAGGCAAAATAGAAAAATCTTCAGTATGACAGATTTCTGGCTTCTTACAATGAGTCTGGTTTATTTATTATTATTATTAGTTTTTATTAGTCATTATTGTTATTAGTTTTTTGGTTTACTACATTCAGTGTAATTTAATTTAAGTCGATTGCAATAATCCTTAGCAAGTTCAGTATGACTCAATAATTTTTCTGCAAATGTTCTAATCAGCCTGATGGAATACGGACTGATATGATGAGCCTAAAAATACCAAGCTGAATCGAAAATACTGGACTTTTTAATCAGCCTGGCACTTCGCTAAATGACGGGGACATTTGCAAAGAGCAAAATTTTCCAGTTAGCCTTCTACAACATATACAGGACTGCTAACTATTCAAGTTTTTTCAGAAAAAATTTCTTTTTGTAGCATTCTAAGTTTATGTTTCAATGCATGATTTTTTGTTTTGTAAATTTAATTTAGAGTAATTTCTTACAGCACTACATGAATCAAAAGTTCATATAAAACCCACTTATTTCCAATTCTCTTACGGCGAGGTCTTTAAAATGTTGACAAAATTATCAAGAATATTAAAAACTTAAGTATTTAATTGTCAACCACTTAATAAAAGTGTAGTAGTTGTCAGTCATGCATATGGAGGGGTGACCATGTAAAGCTATGCACAGATGACACTAGAGGTAAATATTCGTCGTAAAACTTCCATGTTACTACTTCCAATTTATTTTTACGTCTGAGTTTGAAAAAGGCTCGTCAACCTATATTAATTTACTTGCAGAGTTTAGAATATAAAGCGTTCTTTTATTGTAACTTTAGCTTAATCCATTTAATATTTGCGGAAAACGAATTCGGACAACTCCACAAGCACTTCATGAAGCTACCCAAAAAATAACAATGAATGCGAAAATTAGGTTTAAATTTAGGCACTTCCTAGAATATCAAGCCTGTTCAAAGATCACTTCGTAAACGTAACATGAGCGGCGGAATACGCCTGAAGTTTTTTTATTTTTTTATTTCTTCTGGTTTTAGAAAACATGTTATTGTTTACATTCAATAGCTCATTCTCCATCTATACATTATTGTAAGTTTACGTTTGTAAATGTATCAGTTTTTCGANCAACTAGTAAAACATTTTTATAAGTTTAAAATGGTATTTTTTTTAATATAATAACCAAGAAAGTTTTTTTGAACTATGTTTATGAACGGAAATAATGTGTTAAAGACGTAAAGTTTGAAAGCTAATAACCAGAAAAAGTCTAACTTATTTTTACAAAGAGAAAGATGCAAAGTTATCATATCTCTGCTCGCGTTCTCCGAGATCTGTGGACACAGTGACGTCATGAGGAGGAAAATCGTAGCTTCAGCTCTAAGAGCGGAGTGAACTAGCCCCTCTATTCTCTTTAGCCCTGATATTAAGTAACTTGCAGAGTTTAGAATATAACGCGTTCTTTTATTGTAATTGTAACTTCAGCTTAATGCATTTAATATTGGCGGAAAACGAATTCGGACAACTTCACAAGCACGTCATGAAACTACCCAAAAAATAACAATGAATGCGAAAATAAGGTTTAAATTTAGGCACTTCCTAGAATATCAAGCCTGTTCAAAGATCACTTCGTAAACGTAACATGAGCGGCGGAATACGCCTGAAGTTTTTTTATTTTTTTATTTCTTCTGGTTTTAGAAAACATGTTATTGTTTACATTCAATAGCTCATTCTCCATCTATACATTATTGTAAGTTTACGTTTGTAAATGTATCAGTTTTTCGGTTTATTACAAGGAGTTTCATTCAATTCAAGTCACTAGCAATGATCCTAAGCTGCTAATTCCTGATGACAGAAAGTTTTTTTTTTCTTAAACGAATGTTACAATTAGCCTAAAGACGTATGAACTGTTATGATAAGCTTAAAAGTACCACGTTGGGCAGAAACTACTGGTGGCTTTTCTAATCAGATTGGCATTTCGCTAAATGACGGTGACATTTCCTAAGAGCAGGATTTTCCAATCAGCCTGCAACGACATATGTATTATTTGGGAGCTTTCGCTTGTAAACGTAAGCATTACCAAATACATTATTAAAACTTATATACTCTCGTATGTAAGTTCTCGGATATTTTGTATCTCGAATGTACACTAGCAATGAAATGGCTTTACAATCATTTCTTTTTCTATAACAATCAGCCCAGAATTGAATTTTTATAAAATAATATGTTTTCGTAAATATTTAAGATTAATTTATTTAACCAATGTTCACCTGACAAAAAAAAAAAAAAAGAATTAAAGCAGTGTTCAAGAAATTCCTTTCCTTCCTCAATTTATTTATTATTATTTTTTTGTTTTGTTGTACCATCAATCATTTTATTGCACAGATCTCATTTTACTCACCTTTTTTTAAAATTTTTTTATTCGTTTTTGCGAATGCTATGCTAACAATTATAGGAGGTGATAATTCTGCGGACTCACGAAAAATAATCTGCTGTCTCACCTTGTTAGACGACTCTCCGACTTGACCTTCTCTTTTGTTTCTGCATCTGAATATGGAGCATATCAATTGCAATATTACTATTACCTTGGATTCGGATGACATTAAAAACGTTTAAAATAAAAATTAAGAATTCATTAGTAATTTGACAATAATTTCATTATTAAACATAAATTTTATTCTTTCTCCATACGATTTTTTTTTTCAAATTTTTTAAATTTAAAATTTTTTTTTTTTTAAAGTTACTTCAGAAATTTTGCTTTTTTGCAATTTTTTTCACTTTTCTTTTTACTTTACGTTTGCGTATTATTGAACAAAAAGTTTATTTATATCTCTCAAAATCTGCCTTTTATAAGTTCGCACTTGACTCGATATCAAAAGTAAAAAGAAAAATAAATAAATAAAATAAAAAACGAGCGAGTGGCATTGGATGCTGCCAAATTCAAATCTTAACATTTGTATCAATATTTTTAAAAATATTAAAAACTCCATAGAGATAAAAATCGTTTCAAATTTGAACTGTTATATAACATCGTTACTTATATTTAAAAAGTAAAATTATTTCTTGCGTAATACTTCCTATTGTGTCTCACACTCCGTAAATCGTAGGTTAAAGTTTTTTTTTCCAAGTTTATTTTTCACATTTAAATAATCGTTAATTTGTCTGAGATTTACGTATCAACAAAATATTCTTTCATAAAATGCTGTTGTTGAAATAAAATGATGCCAGATAATTGTGATAAACAAATAAAATGTTGTTGTTCTTTGTTGCCAAAGTCAATGAACTACAAGATTGACATTTGGCCACCTGGCCACTTCTATCTGACTTTGTCCTACCTCTAGTCTTCCAATAGTTCGAATTCCCCGCAGTTCTTCGGACAAACAATGCCTGGAGGCCATTGTTACAAATTGCCAATAGATAGAATCCACAGCAGTTTTTCGGATAAACGATGCCTGGGAGGTCATTGTTACAAATTGCCAATAAATAGAATTCACCGCAGTACTTCCGACAAACGATGCCTGGAGGTCATTGTTACAAATTGCCAATAGATAGAATTCACCGCAGTTCTTCTAACAAATGATGACTGGAGGTCATTGTTACAAATTGGCTATCTCTAATTTCTAATTTCCGAAACACAGCAAAATTCGCAAACTTGCGATCAAACATACAGTTTTAGGCTCAATGCAGATGACGTCATTCATTTCAGTGCCACTAATTTACATATTGCAGTTTTAATCAGCAAGTCTTATTTGACAAAATATTCAAATTTCATTGGGATTAGTAATTTTTATCTTTGTAATTTTTCCTTAATTTATGATAACTAGTGTAGTACGTGAAGATCCAATCATTAGATCAACGATTATTCTAACCCCGCCGTGTAGTAAATGGTGACTGATGCACGTAAAATCTGTTGAGTCGCAAATTCCACCATGTTCCCATAACAAATCAATACTTCATGATCGATTGTTCCCTGATCCAGGTCAAAAATTACGATCTGTGGATGAATGAATGGGTCCGCCCTATAAACGGGTGCGACGTGTGTGTGACTTATGACGAATTCTTGGCCATAGATGGCGCCACTGAAAAACAAGAAACGCACCCTCTGCCTTAAATTTGCTCGGTTTCACCAAGCAGGCTTGTAGTGTGGCAAATAGCATTAGAAACAACAGCTTTTCTGCGTCTTTTTTTTGCGCATTTATGTAGTTAATAATATTTTTTATTCATAAAAACCCTTACGTCTTTCAAACTGTCTGTTCTCTTGACTTGTGTTAAGTCTCATTCGACTGAGTGTGAACAATGTGTAGGGAACTATGCCTTACTTGTTTGAAGAGTAAATATAGCTACAAATTAATAACTGTAATTATGGTTTCATTCGTTCGATCCAACGTAAAAAATAATTTTTTACGTTGATGCTATTGTTTGAGGTATTGTTTATTGAACGTAAACAATACCTCAAATCTCAGATCCCTAAGTAGCAGAACCCATTTTCGCATCTGCGAAATTCCATTGAACACTTTTTTTTTTATTTACAGGTTGAACTTTTTTTCGTTTTCATGAGCCAGTTTTATCAATTGAGCCATTTTTATCGCACTACATATGTTATTAAACTTTTCATCATAGTTTCTGTTGAATTTTAATGCCTGTAATCGTTTGAAAGAGGTCTTATTTAGATTTTAAAAAAATTCGATAGTTGCATAGCAGTAAATTCATATTTTATAAATTGACATAATTCTCTAAAATTTTGATTTAAAATGTTTCTTGACTAACTATAAGCAATGACTGTTGTAATTTCCAAAGATTATTGTAATTTCATTCCTTTGTATTTGTAATTTGAGTTCATATTTCTGATATCTGTTACATAAGAGATAAGTCACACTTTATCTACTCTGCGAAATGTGTTGATTCTTTTATATCATTCGATGTTACTCATCATAAATTTAGTTATGCAACATATTTTATTGCTTTGAAGAAATTGTACTCAACTGTGAAACTGCTTTTGCTTCATTTAGTAGAAAAGTGTAAATAATAGCAGCAATACAATCAATTAGCCAGAAATATAGTCATTGTTTCTTACAAACTTATATAAATTTGTATAATTTTCAAAAAAAAAAAAAGAAGGGGGTTGTTGCGCTGTTTAAGTGCTGCGACAATTAAATAATAAGATAATAGAATAAACCAAAACTATATACATTTCATTTACGAAGTAATAAATATTATATCATCAATTGCTAGTGAAATTTACTTCCTTATTTTATGCTTATGTTAACCTTAATAAGCACCTCAAAATAAGTGTCACCCCACCACCCCCCTATTTGGAAAAAAAAATTATAATTAGTTTAATGTTCGTATTATATAATTTCTGAAATAAAATTTCGAACAACATTTCCAGGCATTCAAATTAATTTACTATATATTTTAGTAAATATAGATACATGGAAATTAGACTTTTAAAAAATGGCAGAGTAATGCTTTTTTAATACGGCACATGCAGCTAAATTTCTAAGTACCAGCCTTCTCTGCCTCTTATTTTACTGCACTTAAAACAAACTGTCGATTGAAAATAACTCTAATTTATCTAGTTGGAAAAATCGTGTTGTATGTAATATACAGCACAACTTATCTAATATACAGTTTTAAAAAAACTTTTTGAGTAAAAATTTTAAATGTTGTCCCAGGATTTTTCACACTCTGTAACCATAATTATAATGCAATAATATTTGCTCCACTCATAGAAAATAAAACTCTGGCAAGGTCAGGACGTTTTTTTAACTATCCCCTCTGTTACTAGCATATATTTTTTAAATGTACATTTGATTTATTTATAATAAGATCAAATTAAGTTTTTTTCATCAAAATTTTTTTTTTTAAATTGAACCTGTCCAAGTAATTTGACTTGCAATTTCTTTTTTTTTCTCATTGTTACTCTTCCACCCTGTTACCATGTTCATAACTCTATTTATCGATTTTTAATTTAGTATTTCTTTAAATAGTGGAATAAATTTCGGTAGAAATTAATATTTGTCTAACTTAAGATCAGTAATTTGTAATGCACAAATTCTGTTACCTACCCTTTGTTAAACTTTATTTTTTCCCGTAATTTAACAAAAAGCAATTTTAGTTGTTCGCATTGCTATACTTGTCAGAACTGCATTGTACATGTCCGCCTTTTCTCATTTTACTATTCCGTGTTTAACTTTTGAAAGTGAGTGCCCTATTCAATGTAATAAAAATATTCCAATAAAATTACAGGATTCAAGTGCTGACGAATTGAAAAAATAAATGAATGAATGAGAAAAAAAATCTGTTTACCTTAACTGTTATTTCATTACCATTATAAATATTGTGAAAAGATAAAATTTCCGGCTTGGTCCTTTTTATGATTTTTCTCAATTTAAGACGCACCTTACAGAGAGCTTTGTAAAATCACCATTTTGCAGAATATTAAAAACTAAACTAAACCTAGTGGCGCTACAGCACATAGAGGGCCAAGGCCTACTGTGCCCATCTCAGTTTTCCTGAGCTTGGGCTTTGAGGTGCATTAGCAGATGTTTCGGTAAGGTGATGTTAGATGTTAGGTGATCAGCCGACCGCGGACCCCCAGTGTTTAGATCTCAAGCATGCTTGGTACACATTTTATCGACCTACTGAAAGCCTGAGTCAACCTTGCCCTACCCGAGGATCGTGGCACAAGAGCGCGAAGCGCTACCGTTCAGCCACCGGGCGTCAATATTAAAAAGTTTTTATTAAAAAAACAACTTAGACAGCTACTTTACCATGATCTAACCTTTGGTTAAAATAGTCCCGAAAACAAATTTTACGCTACGTTTTAAAAAAAGCAAAAAATGGATATTTTTAGCTAAATAAACAGAAGAGGAATTCAATGTGGTAATATTTTATCACACATTATGCAATACTACTTTACTTACTGCTTATTATTGCAGATTGGACAGTTAGATGTTTGAAAAATTGAAAATCCTGTACTGTTCTGCAGACCTTACGTTCTCTTCTGAGCAAATACTACAACAACACATATAAATACACAAAAGCAAAATATCCAATTTGTTCAAAATTTCTTCTACTTTTTTTTCAATCAATAAATTTCCTTTTAATGATTGACAAGCAGAAATAAAAAACACATTTTTGATTCTGGGCCAAAGTAACTCCGGTTTACGGTAAATAACTTTATACAGTGTGCCTGCTAAAACCCGTTGTCACCTCAATAATTTCTAAACGGCAAGAGCTATAGTCATAAAAGTGGTGTCTAATAAATTTGCTATGCGTTACACAAAAACCGCTTGCAGAGCCGCCTGTTGACATAATTCGAAGTTTCATTTGCATTAAACCTTTTAGCTTAAATATAACCGAATGAAAAATAGCGAATTTTACCATAAATATCTTTTTAATCTTATTTTAAATGAATATATGTGGTATGTAAAGTTTATGAATTTACGTGGTTTATAATGTATACGAATATATGTGGTATGTAAAGTTTATGAATTTATGTGGTTTATAAAGTATATGAATATATGTGGTATGTAAAGTTTATGAATTTATGTGGTTTATAAAGTTTATGAATCTGCGGGGTACGTAAAGTTTATGTATTATTGTTCTTCTGCTAAAATATAATTAAAAATAATTAATATGAGTAAATTTAAAGTCAAGTCACCATGTCTCTAAAAATTCTTTAAATAATACAGATAATGATTTCCATTTTCAGATAGTTTTCAAAATTATTCAAAAAAGTTAAGATAAAGAGATTCTCTGTTACTTTAATCTTGATAATTATGCGCTCACAATCATTCCCTTACTCTTTAAATTTTCAAAGTAACTATTATAGAAAATTATATTAGCGACAAAGTAATTATTAATCCCGGAAATTATCAGATACAATTTGTTTTATACTATTTTCTTTTTTTACTTTTAGAATTTTTTTTTTAATTTTTAGACACTCTTTTTTAAAAATTTTTAGAACAAATTTATTTAAACTCGTTTTTTTTACGTACTACTTTTTAGAAAATGGACCCACACATAATCCACAATAGTCTCCGTTTCAAGTAATTGCTCTTTTGTACCAATACATAGACGTAGCTCCCTACATGGTATGAGACGTGGACATCAGCTATCAGACACGTAAACCACATAGCATGAAAGAGCTTTCTTAGTTCAATCATCTACAATGCTTATGAAAATTGCAGAACATATCGATAGACATATTTAGGATAAACCCTTACGAAAATTTAAGGTATATTTAAGGTTGATTTGAGGTATTTTTGAGGTATTAAGGTTGTNTCTAAACTCTTTCGGTTTTACGCTTAACGACGTATTTAAATAACAACCTCCTTTATATCTTTCAAATATACCTCGTTTATACCTCATTTATACCTCGATTTTTTCATAAGGGAATACTTTTAGTCAGTATTAAGCCCATCTACATGTACTGAGGCCAGAAAAACAGCATTTTCATAAATTTTCACAGTAGTTAGCTGTTTAATTTCTCTATAAAACCTCTGAAGTGTTGATTTATCACCTTAATACAAGTGAGACTTATTTAGAAGGTTATCAATCATTTATTCACCATAGCTGTTCTATTTTTCATCCAGACTGTTGCCATCTAACATATAAAAAATAATTTTAATCATCTTGCTTAATCGATTCATTATCGATTAAGAATAATGCTACACCTCAATATGTAAAAGGGTCTGTATAGGTATAAAGTTACCTTCTAGATGCCGAACAAATGGCGTATAGGTAGCGCATTTACACGCAACTGACATGTGCGCCACGTAACAGTTTTATTACATGCAACTCAAGCAATCCTATTTCATCAAATATTGCAATAGTATTGACTGTTGCTTCATTCTATCAGATTGCAAGTAAATGCACGGTAGATAACTCATTTGTTTTCAAATAATTTTGAAATGCTAGACACTAATACTGAGCTTTCATGCACAACACCTCTCTGAGTTTTTGCAGTACTCCAGCGGTTCGTAAATTGAGCTCTGTTGAAACCAAGGATTCTTTGAAAGTTAGGATTTTTTTAAACTACTAATGTTTTTTTAAGCCTAATTATATTTTAGTGAAAACAGTTTTTTGTTGATTTTGTTTCAAGAAAAAAACTTGAAGAAATCTATCATAAAAGTATCCTATAATATGTAAAAAGTGCTACAAATTTGTAATTTCTTATGTAATAATTATGACCAATTAATTGAAATTTTTTTTAATCGTATTATTAAGTTTCCTTTCTTCCAAGTTATATATTTATTTCTTTAGAAATGTTAGTCAATTTTTTTGTAAACATTGATTACTAAACTGTCAAATCAACCCGTTTAAGATATGAGGTCTTATCATGAGATGCTGAAAAAATATTTTAAGAAAAGTGATAGAGAACGTGGTTACAAATTTAATCTTCTATCATTTTTTATTGCCAATTTATGAATCATTTCAAAATAGTAATATAAACTTACACTTTTCTTTTTAAGTATTGTCCGTATTTTCTTTGCAGAAAGTTTATGACAAGCTGAGGAAATTGCTACATCTTTCTTTATCTTTTACGGTACATATAAGTGGCTTATCACAGCTTTAGAATATACTCTTTTTTTCCGTTTTGTTGCGTCTGGATAAAAATTATTTCATTTCTATTTTTATTATTTTATTACACATTTTTTTGAATTTAGTGATTATCATTTAGAAACTTCTTTAGGTAGCGGAACACTCGATGCCAAGTTTGTCAGGTACGGCAAGATGTTATAGTTCGTTTACCAGGAGTTGGGAGTTGGCACTTGACTCCGCCTTCATCACGTGGTATTCGACGAAACTATTTCGCTACTTTGGGGAAAAGGATATGAACAATACTGAACAAGGTTGCTATTTGGCAATTGTATGGCAAAAATATTTTATTTCGCAATCTTTATGAGCATTTTTTTCACATTAAATATTTCATAAATTTGATATTTCTCTCTTTCGAGTGAATAATTTGCCCTTTTTGAGACCTTTTGCTGGAATATATTTAATTAACTAGAGTAACGAAAGGTATAATAGCAGATGATAAAGCGAAGTGACTGAAAAAGAATTTGCTGTTTGCGTTTGGAGCGCATTAAGGGCTGTCTCAATTTCAAGCGCGGAGATGTTTTTTCTCTTACTCCCGCTCTCAAGTGAACTCTTTGTCCTAGGACGTGAAGTCAAGTGCCAACTCCTGGCGAATGAACTATAATCTATTCCTAACCAAAAAATCTGATCAGGTTTTGGGTGTGAATGAATTGTATCAATAAAAACGAAGAAGAAAGTGAAGACATTCCTGTCAGCCAAAAATCTAATCAGTAAAGCATATTTCACAGTCGGCGCACCGATCAATTATTTTAAACCTGGCTAATTGACTCAGTACACAGAACACTGCAACAATACCAATGCAAATTGAGTCGTTTAACGCAAAGTTGTTGCACTTGCACGTTCAATCGACATTCCATTAATTACCGTGATTCGACAATAGAAATGCAATGTAAGTAGAGAGAGCACTACGGGATTATTTCTGTCCCAATAATAAAACCACGTGACTGGTGGGCGATTCGAGGGGGAAATTTTCTACCACTCGTTTCTCCTGTTATTTCAATGGAAGAAAATCGATGTACGAGTTTCGACGAAAAAATTTTCAAATCTTGAATTTTTTATGATGGTGCATTTTGGTGTAAAGAAACATTAATTATAGGAGAACTTTATGCATTTCATAAGTGAGTATTTCATTAAATTATAGAATTACAATTGCATTATTTACTTTGTAAGTAAACTTTTAGCACATGCTTTTTTGCTCTCCCGATCATTACATGTTATTGATTCTAAAATCCTAATGTAAACTTTTAAAACCATCTTATAACTAAATGTATTACTTAAGAAAACTATTTAACTATAAAGTAATGATTATATATAATTACTTGTTATTAATACATAATTTGTTGTTTTTTAAATTTTAGTTTTTAAACGGTTCTAAGCGAAGTTTTAGCGACATTTTCATTTTTTTCCTGTTTTGTTTATTTACATTGTAGTTTATTACTCTCTGCAATGCTTTTATACCAATAAATTTTTACATTCCTTTTTTAAATTTCAGCCGCTTGCTTCGAGTTAATTTAATTCATAAAATACAAGTGCATTTTAGCAGAGAGAAGGGCTTTAAAAGATTACAACAAAACTATTTGATATCAAGGTATTTCAATCCTTAATTACTAGTTCTTTGATGAAATTGTCAGACATATTTTTAATTGAAATTGTTAGCTTTTTATTTTTTTAAATTGCAATGACATGTAAAAAAAAATTAATTAAGAATACTATTTGGTAACTCTTATTATCACAGATGTTAAGTTGAAATGAAAGCCTAAAATTAAAAAAGGGAAAGCAGATTTTAAAGTTTACGTTTTTAAAGGTGATGCTGATCTTTTTTTTTTTAAATTTCTATTTTTTTATTAAATACCTGAAAAGAAATTCATGGTTTTACATGATGCTGCATTATTGTATTTAGCTAATCTGTCTATGCTAGCTTAAAATTTAAATGAGTTTTTTATATACTTCATATCGATAAATCAATAGAAAAAATTATTATTCCACAAGACAACTTCAGATTGTTCCGCAAACTATTGAATCAAATTGCTATAAGTTTTATTACAATATACATTTATACCGTTTTTAATATCATACAAAAATTAAAATTTTCTTAGTTTTGTAAAAATGTGAACAATTTTGTAGAAATCCCATCTTATTTGTCACACGATGTTCTTCTTTCTTTGTCAAAATCTGTGAAAGAGAGGATTGTGACAAGAGAGACTTTAAAGTTGGGGACAAGGAGAGATAGAGAAAGAAAGCAGCACGCTCGCTCAACCTCTATTACAGCTCTATGGGTCGGGATAGCCTGACCGGTAGGGCGCTGGGCCCATGTCCGAGAGTTCGTGGGTTCGAACCCGGCCGACCGAAGACTCCCCGTTTAATAAATGGTGACTGGTGCACGTTAAATCTGTCGAGTCGCAAAGTCCTCCATGTTCTCATAATAAATCAAAACCTCTGGGGGTACTGGATTGGAGATCGATCGTTCTCCGATCTAGGTCAAAAATTACGATCTGTGGATGAGTGAATGTATGTATGAATAGGTCCGCCCTATAAACGGGTGTGGCGTGTGAGTGACTGAAGACGAATTCTTGGCCATAGATTGCGCCACTGAAAAACAAGAAACGCACCCTCTGCCTTCAATTTGCTAGAGTTCTATAGATTCGGTTCGGACAGAAGTTCCTGAATAAACCACGTAAAACGAAAATAGTAGCCAACATTAGAAAATATCAAAATGGTCTATGCATAATTCCCATATCAATTTTTCAAAAAGGAACATTTTGCATCACTACAAATAGTTGCGTTTTCGCAACAATTATCCTGAATGGGTTTAAATAGAAAAGGGATTATTTTGTCCAATTTCGAAGCGTGATCAGATGAGGCGTGATTGGTTCCAATTTAGTACGTTAAATGCAAATAGGGGAGAAAACGCGATATAAAATGAAAAATAGTGTATTTAAGGTTCCGTTAATAAGGAATGAATCAATAGATTTTATTAAAAATTTCGATGTCATATTCAACAGTTATTGGTATTAGTTATTGTCATAAAATTTAACCCTTTGACTACAAATTTTAAAAAATGATTTTTTGGTCCCATTTATTATTCAAAATGACAAAATAGGTCACAAATAGGATTGGGCTATAAATCGATNTACAAGTAAATGAAATTCAAAAATACTATATCGTGATATATCGCTATATCGCGATGCAAAACTGACGATGCATCACGATACATAATTTCTAATATCGCCCAGTCCTAGTCACAAATAAAGCAAATTTAGTATTTGGGATTTTTCTGACAAGCAGTTATTAATTTAGAGACTGGGACATATATGTCCCAGTCTCACTTAATGGTGGGATACATATGTCCCACCTGTAGTGATCGAATTTTGTTGGGTCAAATGAGTCCCGTTAGTAATCAAAGGGTTACATATTTTTCTGGTAAATAAATGATCTAAATTAGAGAAAATTAATATTAATATTGTTATATTACCGATTAATTTATCTAAGTTATATATTTTTGCTTTAAATTACTTTAAAAAAAAGTTCTTTTTTTTTGAAAATAAGAAGTCAGTAACTAAATATTTTGCTTAAAATGAATTAAATAAATAAAATAATAATTGTACAATTCACAAAGTATCCTAAAGAAAAATCAATCAAACCGGAAGTCTTACAGTAATCCTATGACGTCATTGCAGTTTAGATTAGTGTAAAGCAAGGATTGTAATTCAATGCCTTCGTATCACCAAGAGGAAGTTATAAACGCCTCTTATTGTACTGCCATCTGCTGATAATAGAGAGAACTTCCGTGAGGAATAAAGTGAATAAAGAATAATTAAATTGCTTACAGCCTCTTTTATATCAAAACAATTACAATGGAAGAGTTGAATGTATGAACGGTATAAGTGACATTTTTTAAAAAAATTGAAATTTATCGCTAAAAGTTCCTATTTTTTTGTCTTATCTACGAGTAAATATGCAACGCCCATTTATTTTACTAAGTAAGTCTATTGGTTCTGAAATCTCAGAGAATACGAGGTCCAAGTGATCGTCTGTGAGTATATTTGGAGAGAAAAAAGGACCCAAGTGCATTTGGCAAAGTCTTAGTCGCCGAGTATATTTGACAAGTGGAAAACTTGTCTGTTTGGTAACTAACTGAAACGCCAAGAATACGAATACCGTAAAGCAAATAGCTTATAGATTTCGTCAATTGGAAACTTGCGTTAAGAAATACAAAAGAGCCTCGAGCTTATACTTTTAGGGGCGAAATTTCCATTTTTCTGAATGAAATTTCGAATTTGACCAAATCATTAATATGTAGATCATTAGCTTCAATAAAAAATTGTTTTGTGCCTAATATTTCACAATATGTCATTTTCCCCCCTCACAAATATAGTATTGATTTAACGACTTTATGCTGCTAGTACTGTCCTCATTTGCAACTAACTCCAGACCATGTTTTTGACTGCCAGGCCATTATCGGCTCCCTCTTTCAACTTGGAGCACCTCCCATCGAAATTCTCCATGGCCATCGGGCTCCAGAACTTGCAAACCTTGTTATCAAGACTTTTGGAGGACTCTGATCTTTGCACTAGCATTGACACGACAACAACAACAACAACAACGACTTTATGCTTTATTATTCCAGTCGATGAGGTGCGATTGGTCAACGGGTAAGGCAGTGAACTGTTGTGAATGAAGCTCAATCGCTAGTGGCGGCTTGAAGACGACTCAGCTTCAGACCGATGGGTACCAGTTTGTCGGGGAAGTAAAGGCTGCCTATGCGCAATGCTGACCACATTGCCACAATCAGCAATTGCCAAATTGTGTAGTCTTAACCTCTATGAACCCCTAACTCAAAAAACCGCCGTTGCGGGAATACTTTACTTTTATTCTGATCAATAAGTAATGAATGAACCTTTTGATGAATAAATATTAAAAAAAGGAACAGAATTAATTCGGAGCTAAGATGACACTTTCCCATGAATCGAATGACAAATTGTTTAGTAATCGGCAAATCTCGTCCATTACACTGTATCTATATATTAATAGGCTAGCAATATTTTGTCTCGCTAAAAACTCCCAAACTNTTATTTAGCAATTCTGGCCACAAGCCCACGTCAACATATTTCTCAAACTCAAACTTAATATTCTTTAAATTTCTTTCTGCCTCGGTATTACCATCCTCTTGCTGAACACCAATATAGTTTTCAGTGGGATCAGAGAGTTTCTGGTAGTCAAGACAGTTATTAGTAAACTAAACAAGTTTGTCATTGACGACGAGAACAGAAGTGCGGAAAAAAAAAAACAAAATTACGTCGGGCGTTAGGCGACGCTGTGGAAGTCCCCCGTAATAGACGCGAAAAAATACACTGACCAAAAACAAGTGACGGGTAATTCCCCGTTCCGTTCGATAGACGCGCACATTCATGGGTTGATTGATCTCAGGGTTGCCAACCTTATAATATTATTTTTTTTAATATTAGATTTTTTTTTAATTCAAAATATCACCTATTGTTTTCAGTGGGGACTGGGGCCCTTTGTTTCCACGGGGCCCTGGGCTGAAGCCCAAAGAGCCCTTATGTAGATCCGCCCCTGTGCAGACCAGGTTCACCCATTCATGGCAACAGTTTTTCCTGCGGGGGATGGTGTTTACCAACAGAATAATGCACCACGTCTAAAGGGTCGAATCGTCATGGATTGGTTCGAGGAACATTCCAGTGACTTTCAAGTCATGGTTTGGCCCCCAAATTCACCTGATCTCAATCCAATAGAGCATTTGTGGTCCTACTTGGAAAACCAAATTCGTGCTGCCACGCTACCTTCTCGCAATGTGAGGGAATTGCAGGACCAGTTGGTGAGCGATTGGTACCAGATACCCCAGTCTACCTATCAGCACCTTGTGGAATCAATGCCACGGCGGTTGCTAGCAGTTTTGAGGGCTAAAGGTGGTCCTACATGTTATTAGTAGGGTGGTCATAAAGTAATGGCTCTTCGGCGTAGTTCGTTAGCTTCAATAAAAAATTGTTTTGTGCCTAATATTTCACAATATGTCATTTTTTTCCTCACAAATATAGTATTGATTTAACGACTTTATGCTTAATTACTCCAGTCGATGAGTTGCGATTGGTCAGCGGGTAAAGCAGTGAACTGTTGTGAATGAAGCTCAATCGCTAGTGGCGGCTTGAAGACGATCCAGCTTCAGATCGATCATCGATGAGTAGCAGTTTGTCTGGGAAGTAAAGGCTGCCTATACGCAATGCTGACCACATTGCCACAATCAGCAATTGCAAATTGTTAAGTCTTAACCTCTATGAACCCCTAACTCAAAAAACCGCCGTTGCGGGAATACTTTACTTTTATTCTAATTAATAAGTAATGAATGAACCATTCGATAAATAAATATAAAAAAGGAACAAAATTAATTCGGAGCTAAGATGACCACATAATTTGTCTTCCCATGAATAACAAATTGTTTAGTAATCGGCAAATCTCGTCTATTACACTGCATATAAATGAAATAGGTATTCCAGGAATCATGTTTTTAAATGAAAATATAATGTTAGTAATTAAAAAAAAAAGAATAATAGATTACTTATCAGAGATGCCAACTTGCTCCGGAGAGCAAATATATATTTTAAAATGGTAGTTTATCAATTGTGATTCCTGGTTTAATAAATTCAATTTAGTAGATTTTTATCCACCACTATTTCTAAACGATTCGTTGGCTTATATAATTCATCACATTTTAGTCATGCTATATGTCACATACCTGCCAACTTTCACTCTTTCCGAAAATGGATTTTCAGAGTGGTTGAAAAACAATCTGACTCAAAAATATATTTATATTTTGATCCCGTTGAATTTCGCTTGAGCAAGGATTATTATGCTTTGATATATTTATTGTAATTATTTATATGTAGTGGTGGTCAAACTCATTTATAATTATCATTATAATTCAAAAAGTTAATTGGAATAACCTGAGTATTGCTACCACTTTAAATATGAAAATAAAATCTTCCGGAAAATCCGAAAGAGTTGGCAGGTATGTATGTCATGCTATACCTTTTAAAAAGCAAGCAAAAATAGTCAAATATTTGCAAAATTTACTTTGTAGTTATTTACCGTTTTTTTAATTATTTTGGCGTGTCCGAAGCAGTTGGCATCTCTGACTTATAAATAAAAAGTTTTCTGAACTTATTTAAAATATTTTTATTTGTTGAATTTAAAAAGAGAACATTAATAAAATAGATACGGATACAGTAAATATGGCTTTATTCCTAATTTTTTCAGTTAATATGCATAATAATTAATAATAATTCAATAAATTATATAAAATCAGCATTTAAACGGATAAATTAAAAATGATTATTTTAAAATTACAATTGATACTTAGCAGTTTGAATTAATGCCTTCCTTTTTTTTTCCACGTAACATTAAAGGGGTTTTGTAAAAGCCTAATTTCCATTCTTTTCTCCAAAGTTTTATTTAATATCCCAATTTTGAGACCTTGAAAATTTTTTTTAAAGTTTTTTAATTACATAATAGGCTAAGTCCTCTGCTATTTATTACTGCTCAAACCTCGGAGCTTTACGATTTGATTTCTCCAAGCAAAATAGAAATTTAAAAATGTAGAACTCGTCGTTCATAATTTCATTTGTGTTTTCTAAATAAAATAAAATAAAATGAATTTTTGTATTTTTTCTGGATGGACAAGCAAAACTTGCCGACTTGACCTTCTATCCCGGCGGCGGCTTCCCGGACAAAGAAGCTTTAAATCTGATTTACTCAAATTCACTAGAATATTCACAAATATTATTCACTAAGATTATTTACTAGGATTATTCATTATAAGAATATTCCTCCAATCAACTCTTCAATTGTATTTACGAACTTTAATTGGATTCCTTATTTTCCTGGTTGATGGACTCAGTTTTACCAACTAAATTTTGATGACTTATTAAGTGAAAATACCGCATTTATGTTCAGTCAGCCAATTTAATCAATATTTGTTTGTCGCGTAAAAAAAAACGTTATTCCGGAATTTCTCATTTCCCCCATCCCCCTTTTTTCAACTTCCCAAGGACAGTGATAAAAAGTTGAAGAATCACAATTTGTTTTCATTTTTATCATTTCCAAGAAAAAAATATCAATATTTGATTTATTTCTCTTTTTTCTTAAGTATGATTCAATACGCATTAGTCTTTCTTTACTTTTTATTCCTTTTTATCTGCACTCAAATAATCATTGAGTTTGAGATGACATAACAAGGAATCTGAAGTTTGTTATCTGAGTGAATTTTTACGAGAGTAAATTGTTTACGTTCTAAGCTTATTATGTAAAAGGAAAATACCTCTGTTTGATTGTATGATCTTCATACAATATACAGTTCTGAGCCGTGATGGCTCAGGGGATAGAGCATTCACTTTCCAATGAGGTGAACCGGGTTTGAATCCCGGCGATGGCTGGTCGATACGAATTCTGCATCCGGCTTGCACCGATCACAGTGCTGACGAAAAATATCCTCAGTGTTCATGGGTTAGAGTTCCTTTGCAGTCAGGCTAACCATGGGAGCTTTTCGTGGTTTTCTTCTCCAAGTAACGCAAATCCGTGTTAGTTCCATCAAAAAGTCCTCCACTAAGGTATATTTCTCCCAGTACTTAATCCCGGATTTCCCTTGCCTTCTGGACTGGGTCTAAAATTGCAAGGCTGAGGAGTTGAGCATTGGTGGTCGTAAACTCAAAATTGGGCCAGCTGGTTCAACGACGGTTATAAAATAAAATAAAATAAAATATACCGTTCTAAACCAATTAGAACAATTTTTCGATATATTTTCTTTGAAGGCTACGATAGTCGTTCAAATATTACATAGGCATACTTTTTGGCCCCCTTTTCAGCAAAAATAAAAAAAAATTCATTTAAGAAAATACATAACAGGCTGGATTGGAAAATTGCTACCGAGTTGGCAGCTATGTTAATGAACCAAAAAGTTGTTATGCGTTTATTAGTGTTTGAGATTATTAAAATTCAAATTTATTTATTTTATCCTCCACGTTTCCAATTCAGTGAAAATTATTAATCGAAGAATTAAGATCATTCGCAGCCTTGTCATAATTCTTACAGTGCTTATCTTCATACGTATGATTTTAGGTGTGAAGATAAGAACTGCATCTCACACTGTTTAAATTTCTGGAATTTTACGAGAAATTAAATATTTTCTATGCCAATTCACACAATATATTTTTTAAGATGTTCTACAAGTTTACGCAAGGAAGGAATATCAATTCATTCCACTATCTTGATTTTTTCTTGCATTATCGGTAATCCATTCAACTAGATTCAACTGTAAATCAGATAAGTGATAAGAGAGTGTGAATGAATTTGAATAAAATAGCGTTTATCAGTTTCGAATCTTATAGAGTGATAGCGAGCAGGGGCGTAGACTCTAATGTACTTAAAGTAAAGTTATAAAAGAAATTAGAGTATTGCTGAAGATTTGAATAAAACTAGGGTAAAATGTGTCAGTACAATTACGAATGAATTTTCAGAGATACGTGTACGATAACGAGCAGGAGATATGATTAAACTAAAATATTAAAAATAAATAAATAAAAGTATATATAAATAAATAAAAGTATAAGAAATGAGGTATAGTGCGGCTTTCAGGAGAACTCCTCCAGACACCCGTCTCGCGTCGTGGCTGGTACTATGGTTACGAGGAAAGGTCACTTCGAATAGGGGTGTGGTGTGAATAGTTTTGTCTCAATCTCAGCGTAGGTCGCCGTGAGTAAAACAATCGACACCTTCTTTCCTCCATTTCACCCCCATTAGAAATATGCTCTCGCTTGTTACCATAGCAACAGAAAGCCCCAGACTTTCAGTCTGGAGGAGTTCTCCTCAAAGCCATGCTATATTAAACAAGAACAAAGCGAAATGTGAGGAAAGTGATCGAAAAACTACTGTACGAGTAGTTCCGTGGAGGAGGGGGTTGCAAGCAGCATTCTGGACCCCAAATAGAATTTAAGTTAAGGTATTAAAGATATTAAATTATAAAAGCTGGAGATACAGTTCTAAAAATTGACGAGCGAGCTGGGAGTGAACCCCTCAGATATTCAAAAGATAATATAATAAAGTGAGAAAAATAGAAACGATAAATTTTTTAACCAGAGACAACAAAATGAAAGATGGGGTGAAACTGTGAACCATTTACTATGTGTACCACATAAGATATAGCAAATTTTTCAGGTTGTAATAAATGTTCGGCAAAGATGGAGACACAATATTTATTAGGAAAAGTATACATCGCAAGTTTATATTATTTTGAAATTATGTATAAATCAAAAATCTGCCAACTTTTACCGAGGAAATATTTCCCAAGCGGCTGTGAAAGACAATTACAGATTACCTCAACTTTTCACAATTGCTATGGCTTACACTCATTTTCGTTTTTATAACTTTGTTCGTATGTATAAGATTAATTTTTTTTGCATTTAGTGATAGACAAAATCAAATTAAATTCATAATACCAAGAATTAAAAAGAAATTAAATAAGATTCATTACCACTTTAAATATAAAAGTGAAATACTATAATAATCTGTAGTTGTTTACTAGTATGCATAAATTAACACTAATATTTATAAGTTTCAAAATTAAATTTTGTATCACTTTTAAAATTTTTTTTTTTTTCAAAAATTTTCTAAAGCCATTTTTTTTACTGTGAATTTTTAATCTCTTGCTCTTGCTGTTCTAAACATTAAGAATCATATTGGGTAAAATTTTATTATGTATACATGTGAACCTAACTTATTTTTAGGTTCTAAAAACTATGAAAACTTTGAACCAACCTAATGTATGTTCAAACATCTCTAAAAAAAGCTTTCAGAAAAGATTATTTGTTAAACGGAAATATTTATTCATGTATAGAAGAACAATAATTTCACATTTTAGTTGTTTGATATTTCACTTGGAGGTATGATTTTAGTTTTATAAATGATTTCTTTATTTGTCACCCAACTGTAAGTATTATCAAACACCAGTTCATCTGAAAAAAAAAAAATTAAAAAGATGAGCTTTTCTATACATTTAGATCTAAAAACCGAGGGTCGTTTAATACGTCCTTAGAAAAAGAGATTAAAAGGAAAAAAAACAATTTGGGTTGAATTTTTTATTTACTACAGAATTTTTTTCACCTTTTTTAAACCGTCCAAAATGTAGAATTTTTGAAGGTTTTTAAATTAGGCATTTGTTTGGACAATGACCTTTGCGTTTAAGTGAATCGTTTTGGGTTAAATCTTTTGATTATAATGCATTGTATGGCGATTCGTCATCGATATTGATCAGGTATGTATTCTAGATCTGTGTTAATGGAAGAGAATTATTTCTTTGCCAAATGAGCTAAACTAGCCTCCAAATCGATGACAAGATAACATTTGTTCTAAACTAAAAACAGCTTCCATCTATTTCCGGGGAAACTATAAACAGCTAACTAACTCCATCTAAACTAAAAACAGCTTCCATCTATTTCCCATCTCCGGAATAATTTATTTACTTAAAAGACAATATCAAGTGGTTGGGGGGAGAAGAAAAAAACTAAAATCGAAGATTACTTACATAGTCCTGCATTGAGACACTTGAAAGTTCCCGTTTCTGGATACATATGACACTCGACTCTGTGAGGAGTTATTATTTCAGTTGATTCTTCTGCTTCGTCTTCTTTCAAACTCAGGCCAAATCGTATATCATAATCTATTGTCTGAAAATCCCACTGAATAACAGTTTTAGGTTCTTTAACCATAAGTTCTATTCTAGAAGCACATCCACATTCCACGACGATTCGCGTAGCGGCAGGATCATTTTCAAGTACGCCAAGTTGTTGATATAACATTAGACTTTCAGGGACTGGTTCATTTAGAGGCATTAGGTACTAAAAAAAATTTTAATAATTAGTTAGTTATTGAACTATGCTTATATACGCCAGAAATAGGTTGTTTGACTCGTTATTTACAGAATACTTTTCTCTTTAATTTTTTTTAAACATTTTTTACTTTTATTTCCAATGGCAGACATGAAAGACAAATTTGTAACTTAGAACAATATAAAGAAAGAACAAAAAGCGTTTTTTTTTTTGTTCTTTCTTTATATTGTTCTCAGCTACAAATTTGTCGTTCATGTCTGCCATTGGAAATTAAAAAAAAAAGTAAATAAAAAAAATGTTTAAAAAAAATTAAACATATCTTATAGGATATCCATATAATACTTGCTGCAATCTGGTGTGCATGGGTTAAATGGGTAAAAAGATATGTTGGGTCAAGAATCCCATGCTTACTTTATTACATTAATGACATATCTCTTTAATTTCAATTGCAAATGACTGATAAACAGAAACAATGCGAAATTCTGCTTCAATATCATGCTGATATTTGGTGCACGTTATCACATAAATGTAGATTTAATTATGATAAAAAGAAAAGTTAAATTTCAAAATTGATTTCTTTTTACGTGAAAAAGAAGAATTTCTTATTCAGATTTCTTCCTACTTCCTAATCAAACTCTTGCATTTAACCAAAGGTCTGTCTGTATAATAGATAATATTTAACTGATACTAAAAGTTATATTTATTCACATTATTTCCGTTATTTTAAAAAAATCCTGTTCAAAGTTTTCAATTTTTAAAAGAGGTACAAAAAATGATATAATTCATACCATGGATGCACACTCAGGATTTCCATCTTCATCAACTTTAGTTCCTCCAATTGATACAGGCAGTATATTAGAATCGATATTTCTTGTAATAATTGATGGCGCATCCTCTAAAAAAAACGATTAAAATTAAGTGACTCAGGAATAAAAAGAAGGATGTTAATTTGATTATCATGTTACATGAATGAGGAACTACCGAAAATGTAGGATGATTTAAAAATTCAATGAAAGACTAATAAAAAGAAATAAAAATCTATGGTTTACAGCATTCTGCTATGGAAAAAAAAAACTTTCCTTCAAGTTTCCGGGTATAATTAAAAAGTTTAAAAACTGATGGCACTGTTGATCAGAAAAAGTATAAACCAATGCTTTTCGCTGCATGTCATTTAAACTGAAATATTTGCATGGATGTTAGTTAATTTTATCTCTACACTGCGCAGTGATGCGCTCATTTTGAAAATAGTTTATCTCCTCTAGCAGTGAAATTTGAAACTTAGTGAGAATAAATTCTTTGTTTCCTTTGTAAAAGGCAGCAAACCATGTTCATTTTGAATTTATTTTTGTAATTATTCGGTCCTTTTTGAGATATTCGACACATGTTATATTGATTGATCATACGAAAAATAGGTGTCAAATATAGATGTTTTAACCAATTAATATTGCAACTTAGTATGAGAATCCGATTATTTAATGATTAAAGCTAAGCAAAGTAATAATTTTTTTCATTCTACTCACCGTACAATGTAAAATTATGCAATTTTTTAATCGATTTATACTAACTTTCAAAAGCCATAATGGGTCACTACATTTTTTCATTCCAAGATCGGGTTTATACTATCTTTACCCGCTGCTACTATAAAAGATTTTATTCTTTAAAACTGTTAGTACAGTGTGCAAAATAAGTTCTAATTTAGTGCACTGTACATTAAGTACGATGGTAAGAATAAGAACTTTAAAAAATTCCTAAGTTACCTTCCTCTGATAGAACATACCTTTTATTTTCAATTGATTTGAATCCTCGATTACTAAATTATGGTGATAGCCGAAATTAGGAAAATATGATCCTTATAGTTTCGCCAGGAGAGCGCTTGAAAAGTTTAATAATATATATATAGTATATATCAATCTAAACTTTGAACGAAATCGGTCTTAGAAATAATAATTTAAAAATAAAGTTATTTTGAAATTTTATAACTCCGAAACATTTCTTCTGATTTCGTTCACGTTTTTCATTTCGTCATTTAAAATTAGACAGATCAAAAAGATGCAAAAGTTTGCTTACCTTAAAATTGAGATAAGAATCCCAATTTTTCGACCCTTCTCCCGACTAAACTACTGGACTATATTTTCGAGATTGTGGCTTCGGCCTTAATCTCTGATGGTTAAAAATCCAAATCCACAGAAAAAAGTGGTATGCTTATTCTGATAAAGTACGTTTTTGTGCCTGTTTTCGTAACTTAAGTCTTTTGTAGCACTTACTAATTTGAAACATTAATTCATTAGTATAATTGAAGACAACTTTTTGAACGATTAAAATTTGCACTTACCACATAAAAAATCGATTGCTAGAAAAGATATTTATGATGTTATCCTTATTTTGGCTCATTGTACACTAATAAAAGCATAATCGGCCGGGATAGCCTGGTCGGTAGGGCGCTGGGCCCATGTCCGAGAGTTCGTGGGTTCGAACCCCGCCGACCGAAGACTCCCCGTGTAGTAAAGTGACTGAAGCACGTTAAATCTGTCGAGTTGCAAAAGTCCTCCATGTTCCCATAACAAATCAATATCTCTGATTCAGGTCAAAATTACGATCTGTGAATGAATGAATGGATGTATGAATGGGTCCGCTCTATAAACGGGTGTGACGTATGGTGTGGCAAAAGTCGAATTCTTGGCCATAGATGGCGCCACTGGAAAACAAAAACAATCGCACCTCCTCTGCCTAAACAGGCATATGTCAACGACAACAACAACAACAGTGTAATTATTAGTGCAGTACAACAAAAGCATTTCAGCACAATAATTGATCCCCTTCACCAACAGCAGTACTATAGCATAGTACTATAGTATAAAATCAACAACGGCGTGGCACAACCATTAATATACTATTAAATTTATATCACATCGAAATAGTATTGTTTCTAAGTTTCATTAAATACATATTAAAATTTTAAATACCTGAAGGTAAGATTTCCACCTTTGACGTTATTGTTTCAGGCAATACAGATTTAGACCAGCTCCAAATAAAGTTAAAAAATGATGGAGCTGAAAAAGTGTACACTATCTTTTAAAATAATAATAGATGGATTATTTACTAATTATATTTATTTAAGAGCGATAATAAAAGAAACTGGGAGCTGACTGCCGAAGAATATAAAATTGTGCTTTCTGAAAATATTCTTTCTTAGAATTCTTGGACATAGATGGCGCCACTGAAAAACGAGAAACGCATACTCTGCCTTAAATTTGCTCGGTTTCACCAAGCAGGCTTGCTAGTGTGGCATGTGACATTAGAAACAACAACAACAACAAAAGTATTCTAATTTATAACACAAGTTTTTGAAAGCATTGCTTACATTTTTATGCGTCAAATTAAATAAATAAAATAACAGGGAGTCTGTTAAGAGACTTGGACAAATATATTATTTTTTCAGTTTAATCCATTAATGCGTGATATTTAATATCGCAATCCATATCGTAAAAAAGGCGTAGTACTTATTGTTACCTAAAATCACCATTGTAATTAGACCCTAACCTTGCATAATCTAATATAATCTAACTTAACTAGGTCTACTCGGCTACGTCATAGCACATAATTTTAATGGTATTGGTATCAGAACTTTCAAACAATCCCTGAGAAAATACAGTCAGTAAAGATATATTCTTAAAGTTTTTATCGCCTAGTTGAATGGTTTAATTATAATAAAATTAAGTATAACTGAATAAATTAAAATAATATAGTAAGTGTAATTTAGATTATTGCGTTGAAGTTTTTTTTCAATGATGAAAATTGATATACATGTGACTTTCTTTTTGTTCCTAACCTTCTAGTATTTTATCTTAATATTGTTAATCAGCTGACCAGACTGTGTAGGGGTCCGGGAACTGGCCTCGCACCAGAAAGGTTCTGGGTTTGAATCCCGGACAAGGCATGGATGTTCTTTCATTCTCTGTACTATCTGTCCTTACTGTGGGAGCAACGTTGGCCTACCTAATATGGCACCCCTGAAAGAGCGGCCATAAAAAACTGCCCTTCAGGTGCCTGTATGACTTAGGTCGTTCTCCAGGTGGGCAATGGAAAAAAATTGTTAATTATGCTTTATATTTTCATTAATACTTATTCATACTACAAAATATTTTCTGCTACCATATTCTTCAGTAACAATAATTCAATTATCTTGTGGTTTAAATAATTAAAATAGCTAGTTAAAACGCAAGTAAAAACTTAAAGAGTGCATACTAAAATTTTTTTAAGATATGCGTCTTAAATATGAGGAAATAAGCATAACTTAAAATTAGATAGTCATATTTTCGGGCTAACATAGTCATATTTTCGGGCTATATTAACAGAATATGAAATAGGAACAAATGTGAACAGAACAGAAATAAAGTAAATTCCTAATAGGATTTAAAAAAAAAAACGTTAAAAACTTTTTTTAAGAAAAATACAAATGAAAAAATTTACGAACAAAAGCTAGCTATCAAAAACTAATATAGTTTCTGTAGGAAATGAAAAATGGCTCGCGTGATACCGTCAAATTACGTTAGAGATAGACGCACCACTTCTCATAAATATAAAGAAATGCAATAGGAATGCACAAAAAACTAATTGTTAACTAGTTCATTTGTAAGCATTTAAAGTGAATGTAAAGTCGAGATAAGAAGTATGCAGCAACAGATATTAGGGGAAACCGTGGCGTTTGCGTGCAGGATATCAACAAATATGATATTTATGAACACTCTTAAACAAAAATTCAACTCTATATGTTGACGACCGTTTGTCGTATACAGTGTTTCTCTTAACACTAAGGTTTACGGACATTTCTTATATACCTATCTCTACGAACACGCATCAATATGACGCATGAAAGAATACCATAACAACACTTAGAAAGCAATGTAATTACATACTATAAGAAAAAAATGAAAATATGAGATTTATGGAAAGTTTTTATTATTATAATTTTATCATACACATCTCTCTGATCAACTGACATCACTCTGATCAATTGACATCACTCTGACATCAATTGACATTCCGCGTTTGTTCTCTCTATTATTGCTTATCAGCAGGGCCGGATTAACCTATAGGCACACTAGGCACGTGCCTAGAGCCTACGAAATTCAGGGGCCTACGAATAACTTGGGAGAAAAAAATTTGCTGACAAAAATAATTTAGCTTTAAAAACAACAAGTGTATTTTGCACAAAATTATGAAGATACAAATAAAAATATAATATTTTTCGGTAATAAATTATTTTGCAGAATCTTATGATCTAATATATTACTTTTTTGCGATTTTTGGATTCAACGAAATCTTGTATTATGCTGTCGAATTCCAAACTACGCAAAATGTCGTATTCAATAGACATAAGTGCGAGCGATGCCAAACGATCTTGATTCATTGTTGAACGCAAATAATTTTTTATCAATTTTAATCTGGAGAAAGATCTTTCTCCTTCTGCATTTGATCCAAGAATCGACAAATATATTCTTAATGCAATGTGAACGTTAGGAAAAGTATTCACAAGTTTATCTTTAATTTGAGCCTTCAACATTTCTTGTGCAGATTTATGTTCATATAAATTTGAAAATAGTAAAAATTCATCTACAAAGTTTTTCTCTAAATCGGATGAGTAAATTTTCACCAAATTTTGCGCTTTTAGTTTAATCTCAGATTCTGACAAATTTTTGTGTAATTTCCTTGTAATTCGGGTTCGATAAAACATCGATTAATGACACTTTTTGGTCGATCCAGAAAACTGGGAAATTCAGACATCCGGGATAGCGATGGTCCCGAGCATCCCAGATAATTGGTTCTCTACTGTATAAATATTTCTTGTAATTAATCTCACTATCAATTTCACTGTTTTCTTTGCTGGTTTGTTGTTGTATTGTTGACGTGAAGTGTTTACATAGTTATCGATCGAACTAATCATAATGGTATTATCGATATCAACTGCAATATCGGCAGTATGTCGGTATTGCAGATAAAGTTCGATAAACAAGTTTGTAAATTAAAATCCATATTAATTAAAATGTGGAAAAAAATATGCAAGAAAATGTTAGCATATATTTTGAAAAGAGGGGAGGAGTGGGGGGGAAGGAGGGGAGGGCCCAAAAACGGCTATGCCTGGGGCCTACGAAAGGTATAATCCGGCTCTGCTTATCGGCAACAGTTATTAATCGCTTGTTTCATTTGGGATAACGATATCAGACAACGGATCGAAGTATTGTCGGTACATTCCTATTCATTATTGATGTGATGTTTGCATGCTTACTCAAAATTTTGTCTAAATTTGCGATCGCGTCAAATTGGCGCATACAAAGAGAATTTCAATATTTCAACGCTTTTGAAGAAAATTGATTTCAATGAATATTTAACTCAATCAGTGGATAAAAGTCATAACAAGAGATAAAATAAAAAGGCAAACGGGTTTTGTAATTTTCCTCATAAAATTCGAAATTCGTCAAAATGACGCGTCCCGTAAGCCTAGTGTTAAGCAGAAAACATAATTTGACAGCAAGAGCCCGCTGCATTCTCACCTTCTGCTACCAAATATCGTATAACTGCACGTTGTTGTGTTCTGTACACAACCATATTTAGCGTGACTTTACATTTCTTATAAATGCTATCATGCGAACTTACTTATCTGTTACACGCAATCTGTGCACTCCTCATATTTACAACCATGAAGGGTGACGCTTCTAAACTAAACTAAACTCAGTGGCGCGACAGCCCATAGAGGGTCAAGGCCTGCTGTGCCCATCTCAGTTTTCTTGACCTTGGGCTCTGAGGTGCAGGAGCAGATGTTCCTGTCGGGTGGTCAGCCGAACGCGGAACCCCCAGTGTTTAGTTCCCAAGCATGCTTGGAACTCATTTATCGACCCATTGAAGGGATGAAAGGCTGAGTCAACCTTGCCCGGCCCGAGGATCGAACCAGGGACCTGTAGGGTGACGCTTCTATTGCAACTATATTTCTGACACTGTCACGCACGTTTACCTTTTCACTAGAGAAACTCTTTGTGTAATTTTAGATACACGTTTGAAAATGAAATGAAAATTTAGATCATATTCATTAGTATAAAATTTCTAGATCACATTTTAGTTAGTATAAATTTTAACATACTCACTATTCACAATGTATACAGCTTTCATATTCTCAGGATAGTTAGCTTCATACTTTTTCAGTATGAAGTATGTATGCTGTACAACTATATAAAAAATGTCAAAATAATTGCAAAATTAAAAATGGCAACGACAAAAGAAAAAACTTGTTATTTATATAAGGGCCTTAAAGATCAAGATTTTTCTTCGTGCTTTAAAGCATAAGGTTATCAAATTTTTGTTTAGTTTAAAACCTATACCAGTGTCTCGGCTTAAAACTTTTGGCAAAAAAAATCAAGCTAATTTACAGGAATATCTCATATTGCACGAGTGACAGTGGCTTTTAACTCATCTCTTGTTTGCTAACTCATTCAATTTTGCTTGTTGTAATGTATTTTTCAAATGAACCTTTACAAAACTTACAGGAGTCAATTTATATTGCACCAGTGACAGTGGCTTCAAACTCACCTCTTGTTTGGTAGTTTCAACTTTTGCTTGTTGTGGTGTATTTTTCAAATTACATTTGCAGAATTTATAGGACTCAACATACATTGCGCCAATGACAGTGGCTCCTAACTGACCTCTAATTTTCTAAAACTTAAAGCTTTTGCTTGTTGTATTGCATTTTTCTAGTAGACTTTTACAGCATTTGCAGGAGTCAGCTCATATTGCACCAGTGACAGTGGCTTCCAATTCACTTATTGTATGCTATTGCTATGAACTCTTACTTATTGTAGTGTATTTTTAAAATAGGTTTGACAAAAGTTGTGAATATTTAATGAATAAAAATGGTTTCACTGGCTAGCATTCTTAACTAATATTTTTAGAATACTTTTTAGAAATGAAGTAAGAGATATACTCACATTAGGGTTCAATAATGAATATTTATGCGAGAAAAAACAAATACAATATAGAAATCTGACATATAACTATTGAGAAAGTGGGTATACAAAACATTAAAACATGTTTGATAGTAAATTAAAATTTGGATATATTTTTAATAATCATACTCATCTCTGTTTTTTCCAGCAATCAAACAGATTTTGATTTTTGTATTCTCTCCCCTCTTTGGGGAGCAGAATAATTCGAACTTAAATTTTAGTCAGAACAAGCTAAAAGAATTTGGGTTATTATTTTACGTATTTTAAAAATGAAGAGATCTGTTTTCGATCTTAATATTTCTTAAAATTTAATAAGGTTGATTTAAACCTGAGGGGTTTGAGAGTTGATGATTTATTCCTGAGGAGTTGATGATTTATTCTTGTCGAAAATAAGTGGAACAGTTTTTATTTCGCTGAAAGAAATACAGGTTATTTTTTTAGATTTCGATGACGTTTTTGT
The DNA here is from genome assembly GCF_043381705.1 of Parasteatoda tepidariorum. NCBI lineage: Eukaryota > Metazoa > Arthropoda > Arachnida > Araneae > Theridiidae > Parasteatoda > Parasteatoda tepidariorum. The sequence goes on along the minus strand of NC_092212.1, from coordinate 29,573,178 downwards.
TTTTTTCTCGCTAAATATAAGAATATCAATAAATATATCTGATAAGAATTCATAATCTCGCTAAATATATCTGATAAGAATTCCTAAAATATACATTGCTAAGGGTGATAATTATGAAACATTCTATATATATGGTATATTGTCTATACCAGGGGTGGCCAAGCTCCTTGTTAGTCGAGCCGTTTTTCAAAATTTAAAATTTTTCATGAGCCGCAATTAAATACGTATTTAAAAGGTATGCAAAAAAGGTATTAATTTTTTTACATAATTTATATTTTTTGAAAACATAAATAAAAGTACAAAATATGTGTATTGAATTTAAATATTAAAAATTAAACACATTTATTTCAAATTTGGTGAATAATTGGTGACAGCACTTCTCAGTAATTCTTTGAAATGCTGGTCAGTTGATACTGATCGGTGTTTGGATTTCACGAATTTTAAAGTGGAATAAAATGATTCACTTAAGTACGTTGTTCCGAATATTGAAATAATTCGACAAGCAGCCTTTTTTTATTCAGGATACTTCGATTCTGGTACAAATTTTCAAAATTCAGTAATCGACATCGATTTATATTTTAATTGTAGAGCTTGATCTTGTTGCATCTCAATTAATTCTAATTATCCAGATGCTTTTTGTGTCATATTTATATTGGAAATGGAAAACTCACCTTGAATTGAACAACGTTGTACTTAGTCTTTTATATTTGTTCTCAGTAATTTAAAAGACATTTTGAACCCATAAGGAAAGATAATAATTTTTTAAAATATAATAGCACAAAAATGAAAAGGGAACTCTGGTACATTTATCGAGAGCCACAAATAATCCTTCAAAGAGCCGCATGTTGGCCACCCCTGGTCTATACGGTTAGTCAAGGAGAAAATTTGCAGGGTTTTTATTTCTAATTCTTCTTAGAACAATCACAAGTTTCTGAACAAAGCAATTTTTATCGGAAACAATGTTTTACTTGTAAACATTTACAAACAAATTTTATAGAAAAATGCTTAATTCAGAGCAGCTGAAAATCATATTTTACAAAAAAATATATATATATTTGATTCATGTTACGTAGAATACTAAAAATTTAAAAAAAAAAAAAAAGTAAAAAGAAAAGAATTAAAATTTTCGGATTTAAGCACCGAAATTCAGCTTTACCTCCTCTGTCAACTATAGTAGACCAACTCAAACCGTTGAAGTCCAATATGTATACGTGTTGCTCTAAATGTGATTTCTAGAAAATAATATTTACAATTAAATTCATTTTTCAAACAGTTTTAAAACATGTTTTAAGCTAAGTATCAGAAAAGAGAATTATTTAAATTAGATGAATGGAATTTTCAGAACCTACTCTTTCAGGATAATCTTGCTCTTGTTCCCGAATGTCAGATAAAATAAGATTCGTTATGTAACGGTATAAATCGATTTTAGGAAGTGATAGAACCAGTCCTAGAAATCAAATAAATAAATACTACATTTTGGTAAATAATAAAAAAAAGGAAAATTTTTGTAATAAATATGCAATAGATGTGACAAAAATATGTAATGCAACAACACGCTGAGAGCTAGTGTCCAATATGTTAAACAACATTTGGTATAATCCTCACACATTTGGTAATAGAAAATCCTTAGCAGCCATGTCGTATGATTATGCGGCATGTAAAAGAACCCTGGAGTGCCTTATTGGCTCTTGGCATTTCCGGCAAAATTAAATTCCTAGTGCACTTTAGCATCCAAATAGAGTCTCGGTGCTGCCATCTAGTGTGGCAGAAACTAGACGTTCAAATTAACATGGCCAACGGTATCTCACCCATTGTGGTGGTCCTGAAAGAGTGGATACCACTTCTGGAGAACGCACTAGGTCTGCTCATCGGGAAAACTGATTGTGCAGCTCATAGGAAATAAATAAAAAACATTTGGTATAATTTCATCGCTTAAAAAATAAAATTTTATGATTCTTTTTTTTCGTTTTGTATGTATTTACAAAGCGATTGTTTATGTAACAATATAATTTGTAGTTAAAACACAAAAACGAAATTTGTTATTAAGTCAATGGTTCCACACCCGAGGGTTCCGTCATAGGGTAAAAGAGGTTCCGAAAGAAGGACTTGCTTTTACCTCACAATAATGATTTTTTAAATCTGTATTAATACATAATTAGATCTAATTAAAAATCTGTTCTTTACATAATATTTCAATTTCCTTTATTAAAATTAAATAAAATGCCTAAAATACCCTCATTTATGAAAAACTGCATTAGTAGCTCCCATGCATTTTTCAAATTGCTAAATTTGTTAATAAAGAGATATGTTTCCCTGGAAATCATTTCCAGCGTTTTTAGTAGCTCTTTTAGATTTAATTTCAAGGAAAACTAGAATTCGGCTTTTCTATATTTCATATTCAGCTTCTGTAATTACACCAAAAACAAATTAAAACTAAATTAAATGCAGCTCCAGCAGTGTTAATTCAACAGTCGTACATAAAACCTAATTTAAAACTACTATTGATCAAAACTACGAAAGAAAAAAAAACCATTCCTCTGATTAAATATTTTTAAAGTTAAGTATTTTATTGTTAATTATGCTCACAATAGTTTTTATATACTTTATTTTACATTGTTTTTGGGTCATTCTCACAAAAAGGTGATTTTTTAAGTCCCTTAGTAATAAATATTAGGAAATACAGCAGATTTCTTAATATTTTTCTTCATCATTTTTCGTAAAGTTCTAACTAACAAATCATATGCATTTCTGCTAAATGTATTTAATATTTCATTCTTATTTTTTAATAAACATAACTTCAAAATCCCCTCCTTGGACGTCCCTACGTCTGTGACACAATGTAATTTTTAATGGCTGTTAAACAATTTAAATGTTATTTTAATGATTTTTGTTAGTTAAATATTTATAGTAACTTTTTATTTAATATTTAAAAAAAATTATTATTTTTATAAAATAAATGACTAGTAAACTTTGTCCATCAAAAATGAAATCTCCCTCCATGGACAATTAATATAGTTCCGTAAATATGCAATAAAAGGCAGCATATGCGAAATCCCTATAAGACAGCTGCTGGGAGGGGTAACCATTCCATTTTATAATGTTAACTATCAGTTGTTTTTGTTTTCTTTGGTGTCAGTTTTGGATTGTTGTGTTCAACTGGGGTTTGGCAAAGTTCTCACCGTATACTCCGTGGACATCATAAAGAAGGTAAGAGAAAATTATTTTATTTTTGATAGATGAATTGTAGATTGCAAAAATAGTATATTTAATAAAAAGAACGGCCCCATTTTTGTAACTTTAAAATTAAAAATCAGAAAAATTCAAGAACTAGTTTTTGTCTCCTCCGTGGACATAACAAGTCCGCGGAGGAGAAGACACAGTCAATGGAAGAGACAATGTGTTAGATAACCATAATACAATTTTAATAATTAAAAAACTATTTTCTCTTAATTGATATTTCTTTAAAATGGAACAAATGTGTTAATTTGTTTGTATTTTTAAAGAAAGTCAATTAAGTTTGACTTTTTCTTATCGGAGAAGTAAATATTGGCAATTTTTCTAAATAATTTCTGTGATGTTTAATATCTTTTTTCGCTTCAAATTTTAGGGAAAAAAATGGCAAAACCAAAATGTAAAAAAAGAAAGCAATCAAAGGTTCAAATGCAAAAGAGAAGGGAACAGAAAAAACTTAGTATGAGACAAGCTAGACAGAAATTAAAAGAAAACCCTATATTGTTTGAAGAAAGTAAAAAAAAAAAAAAGAGCAAGAAACTTTAAAATCTGTATCAGAAAAAGATTTAACAGAAAAATCGTGATTAAATGTACTTAAATTTCTAGAAATTGATAGAGCAAGCCGTTTGTGCCCAGGGAAAAAAGAAACAACAAGAAGAAAAGAGAAAAAACAAAAACGTTATTTGGATGACAGTATGTTTAACTTGCATAAAATGTTCATAAAAGAGTACCCTCAACACTTAACTATCATGTGGAGTCTGAATTTTTATTTCAATAGTCTTTACATTTTAATTTATTAATATTCAGTGAGAGTTACTTAAATTGTACACCTAGGTTTAAAATGGATGCTTCCTTTCATAGCAGCATGATTAATCGGAAGTAGCTCTATCTCTAACAATGAAATATTTTATTATTTACTTATTAATGTTAAACTCATATCAGTTGTACCCAATAATTAATGAATTAGTCTTCATTGACATTTTATATTTTATAACATAAAATGTCTCCTCCGTTGACTATTACATCTCCTCCGTGGACAAGGCAGAATTTAAAATATTTTAAATCTTGCAAAAAATAAAATAGAAAACTTGACCATTATTATAAGGACATAAAGCAAAAATAAATAAAGGCATTTATGTAATTTTTATCATTTTTTAATTACTTTAATTTAAGAAAATTTTTTAGTCAATTAATATCTTTTCAGTGAGAATGACCCTTTTATATATTTCATTATTTACGAAGTCGGGGTTCCAAAAGAAGTTTACTCGCTTAGAGTTTCATAGCAGAAAAAATGTGGGAACCCCTAATTTAAGGTACTTTTTGGACAGTTTTGCGGTAAATAACAGTGACGCACCCAGGATAATGTTTCCAGGGTAAAAAAATTTCTAGAAAACGGAAAGAAAGGTGTTCATTTCTTTATTAGTTAGATTTTTTGAAATTCAGGGTTTCTTATTTTTTTTTTCTGTCGGGGCTCTATAATATTTACGAAAATTTTGTGGGACGCCATAAGCATTGTGCGAATCAGACACAGAGGTGAATCAAATTGGCAGTTTCTTGTCTCTACTGTAATGGTAGGTGTCTTGGGATATTCATTCACTTTTAGATGCACATGTATAATTTTTTTTAAAATTTTTTCCGCACATGCGCTGCATAAAGCAACTACTTCAATTACTCTTATCTGACGCAGTTTTTATTGTTATTTTTTTAATTTTAAAGCAATAATTTCGTTATCAGTTTAAAATTGATTCAAACGCTTTGTTTAATTTTTTTTAAATATTTAAGCTATAGCAAAAGTGTTACTAGACCTAGTATATATTTCGAACATTTACCAAAGGTCTAGTCATACTAGGTCTGGTTAAGTGCCATTGCCCGGTATACATTTACCCGGTATATCCTACACTGATGTTTTTTTTAAGGTTCAGTGCCACTGCCCGGTATACCATACACCAGGGGTGGCGAACCTTTATACACCAACGTGCCATTTTCTCTAAAAAATTGCTTAATGAGGTCATAGACGTGCCGTCAAATAATTTTGACTTCGTGATTATTGGGAAAATAATAATACTAAAAACTATAAACTCAAAACTTCTTATTTACATTTAAAAAAAAAATACATTTCGCAATGTCTCAGTTATACACGTAATTCAACTTAAAATAACATCAGTGTGACTTCTGTTGTTCCAGATTAGATGACCAATAACTTATTTTTCGATGTTAGTTTAAGCAGCACTGTTAATTTTTTTGCTAGTTATTTATCGTTAGCTTGTTTTTTATGGTTATTAATTGTTTTTTGGCTTTAATTTTTAATTTTTTTATTAATAATTGTTTATTATTTTGCTTGTTTATGAGAATTTTAATTTAATTGTCACATATGCTTCATAGCGTAATAACATTTGTGTAATAACAATTCATAGTGTAACAACAATTGTGATCGGTGGAGTGCCTAAAATATTGTGTCGCGTGCCATAAATGGCACGCGTGCCATTGGTTCGCCATCCCTGCCCTACACTGATGTTTTTTTTTAGATCAAGTGCCACTGCCCGGTATATATTTCCCCGAGATACCCTACACTGATGTTTTTTTAAAGTCAAGTGCCATTGCCCGGTATATATTTTCCCGGTACTCCAAACACTGATGTTTGTTCTAATCTATCGTCGGTAAGTATTAAAATATCGAATAAATGTAATTATATCCACGAATAAATTAATATCAAATCGGATGTAATAAATATTTCGGACATTCACCAAAGCGACTAATTTGATTGTCAACATTCACCGGTGAAAGTCAACAACCACCGATTTCGGTCATTCACAGTAACATGCACATCATTTACATAATAACCTCATCAGGACGATTATTTCATACTTTGCCTAAATAGCATCCGGCATTTCAAAAAATAAAACTAATTGGTTTTGTTGGCGATGATCTCGTAAGGCGATAAAGAATCATGCATAGTACAGGTAAGGAAGATATTAACCTCGATGGATACCCCAAGGAACCCTCATCGGACGCAGAGTTCATTTCTGAGCGGGAGTAATAAGAACAGAAACAACTCCTCTCAACACAATCAAGTGAATTCTTTTTCAGTCACTTACTTCGCTTTATCATCTGCTATTACACCTTTCGTTTCTCGAGCTAATTTAAAAAATATTTTAAATTTAACAACTGTTGTTTTTCCCCCAGCAAAATGTCTCAAAATGGATAAACTATTCACTATCATAAAAACTCGGGCGGAATATCATCAAATTTATGAGACATTTAATGTTTATAAAGGCACATAAAAATTGCGAAATAAATATTTTTGCTATACGATCGCCAAATAGCAACCTTGAGCCATGATGGCTCAGGGGATAGAGCGTTCACCTTCTAATGCGGAGAACCGGGTTCGAATCCCAGTCAATACGAATTCCGCATCCAGCTCGCACCGACCACAGTGCTGACGAGAAATATCCTCAGTGGTAGACGGATCATGGATGTTTGTCCCCTTGCCGTCATGCTAACCGTGGGAGGTTCTCGTGGTCTTCCTCTGCATGTAACGCAAATACTGGTTAACTCCATCAAAAAGTCCTCCACAAGAGCTAATTTCTCCCAATACTCGATCCAGGAGTTCCTTTGTCTTCTGTATTGGGTTAAAAATTACAAGGCTACGGAGTTGAACATTAGTAGTCGTAAACCCAAAAAATTGGGCCGGCTGTTCAACGACAGTTATAAAATAAAATAAAATAAAATAAAATAAAATAAAATAAAATAAAATAGCAACCAGGATTGCTCACAACGTTCTCTCAAATATAACGAAATAGTATCGTCGCATATCACGTGATGAAGGCAGAGCCAAGAGCCAACTCCTGGTGAACTAGCTATACTACTGTCTATATGGTTATAAATACTCATGTAATAATTATTTTACACCTCTCAAATTGAAATTTCTAGAAATATAAAACATAAAAGCTGTAAAATTAAGCAAGATTGAGATGGAAAAGAATGAGGAAAGCACAAGCAGTGGAAAAGGTTGTCCAAAAAAAAATAAAAATAATATTAAAAAAAAGGCAGGAGGCTGCTCAATATTAAAAAAAAAAAAAAAAATGAAAAAAAATTTGCAAAAATAGAATATACCTCTCAAATCAGAAGCTCCAAGGTTAAAAATCCTCACAACAAATCCATCTCTATCATACCCAAGTTTAGCAGTATGGAAGTACTTTGTAACCTGTAAAAATAAAATGATTCCTTTATTTTCTTTCAGTCCAAAAGCAGCAATGGTCTAATTATGTATGACAAATAACAATGTTTACTGTAACTCTGTTTTTAGTTTACCGTTCAAATAAGTACAAGGTAAAAATAAATAATAAAAAAAAAAGACGAAGACATGTTTTAAGAATTTGTATTACAATTTCAACGATAATCAAAATTAACCTCTGCATAATACAATAGAAAGCGCATGCGCACTCATTGTACCCAGATCATCATCAAGGCTGAATCCGATTGTCGCCAATAATATGTGTAGCTTAATTCTTTGGTTTTTCGTTCATGTAATATGCTATTTTTATAACTGCTGTGAGTTTGCAACAGTTACGCATGAGTGTTAGGTCAAGTTAAGCCTATCTAAAGCCATCGATGTCTACGCTTATTTTGAAAATGGCGCCAAACGTCAATATGAAGAAAAGCCACAGTTTTGTGAAAATGAAAAGCATTTGTGGTCTAATTTTTTAATGTTTACAAACTTACTCCGATGTTGCATTACCTGGGGCTCATACGAATTTGGAAAAAAATGAGAATACGGCAGTGATCTTCATAATTGTCATCTAAGTGGGAAAATGTCGCCACGTTGGCGATTTCTTAAAAAAGATTACGAACTTTTTAAATATTTAAGTTATTTGTCTGTTCTAAAGCCCAGATCATGGCAAGATTATATTTACAGTTTAAAATCATTGCATTGCTTCAAGTGTAAGGCACTTAAACTGTAACTTTTTTATTTTCCTTGGCGACAAAGCTTCGAAAAAAAAAGCGTTAAAATGTTGTTGTTGCTGGCCCACACGGTTAGCGGAGCTAAACCAAGTCCATGACTCCAGAGACTCTGAGCAAGTCTGTAACAAAAAGTGGATCTGAAAAGAGGTCCACTTTAGAGGTATTTAGGCATTGAAGTATATGTTCAGGAGTTTGTTGGTCGTTACACTTTCTGCAAACAGGGGAAACTCTTGAACCATTACTGAACAACATAGTTCTTAGGTGAACGCTTCGAAATCTTGATATAACCGTCTGATCCCGCCTGCTGCACTGAAGGGTCAGGCTGCCACCTGGGCGGTTGCACTGATACCAATGATGAACAGGAGGGGCCACAGGATCACGAAGCCTGTTAAAACGGGAGTGGAGCTCCGAGAAAGTCAGAGATGCCGAAGAATGCAGGGGTAGATCAGTTCCGCTCTTAGCCAAGGAGTCTGCAATCTCATTACCCTCAACATCGACATGAGATGGGATCCATTGCAAGTGTATATTATGGGAGAAAGAAAGGGTCTTCAGCTTGTTTAAAATTGAAACTCCATCACTGTCACCCACCCCATGCCAATTCGAAAGGTGCTGGATTGCATTCCTACTATCGCTCAAAATCCAGATGTCATTTGATCCAGGAAAAGTAAGCACAGCCCCCAATCCAGCATCTATAGCGATCAGCTCGCTGCGAAAGACAGAGCAGTGATCAGGATTTCTAATAGCGTTAAAATCAGGATAAAGCGTTAAAATAAAACAATACAATTGATGTTCTTAACAACCAAAATTCAAATGATTCTCTAGAAAACATTAGAGTATTTTACTTTCTCAATGGTATATTTTAATAAATAAATGAAAGTTTAAAACTATTACTTTTTATACGCAGAATTTTTATACTTTTTTCTATGCATTTTGAAATATTCTTTCTACTCTGTATCACTTCATATTAAGACTCGTTTCCACAAGAAAACTATTTACTTCAATAAGTTAAAAGTTCTACAGTGCGATTAATTTTAATATATTTTTTGTGTGCCCATTGTATCAATAAATATGAAGAAACTTTTACACTAAAAAATGTTTGTGTTTGATTGTTACTTTCATTAAAAATTATAGGTCAGAAACAAAATTAAGATACTATTTTTAAGAGTGACACTAATAGAAAATATTTATCTCGCAAGACAAAAAGTTCCCGCTACAAATAAAGTTAATTCGATACACTAATGTATTTTTTGTAAAAATGTATTTTAATACAATACTATAGTATATCTCTCTTACCTCTTTAGGTGTAAAGTTTTCCTCAATCTTATCTAAGCCATTTCCTCTGACGAACTTAATATGCTACAATAAAATAGTCCTGATTAATTAGCCATAAATCAAGTCTCAAAAGTGAAACTTTATAAAATACCAAATAAAGAATTTGAACTCAAAATTATCCAAAATGTCATGAATTTGTGCGAATCGTGCTCGTAAAAATCAGCGTATACGGACAGAGAGTTCTAAAATAATTGCTTACAACTTTAAATTGGTAGTTTAATGGGTAAACCTATTTGGAATTAATTTATAACGCGTTGAGATATCTTTTATAAGGTTATTTTGTTCCAGTCTGTGACAGATTTAAGAATTTCTTTGTAAGTTATTTTATGCTTTCTGATGTTCTGTTCGATTAAATATCTTAAATGCTCAAGAGGTTTGGAGATTGGGTTAGTCAGTGGAGTAGGTTTGGAACATTGTGAAGCTGTCATGGCTTCGCAATGGACACCGCCTGTTTAGGGTTATTGTCCTTCTGAACATAAGAATCATCATTCACTTTAAGCTTTTCGGAACTTGCTCTGAATTTTTTTTCAATATGTTTAAGTTATCAGATCTATTTCCAATCAGTTTTGAAAAAGTAATCAGTTTTAATCAGTTCTCCCCATGCACCCCGAGATTGCAACATCCCCTCGTCCGTATTTGACAGTAGCATATCCTTTAATTACTATGATATTTAGATAGTTTCAGATAATATTTTCGACTCGTAGTAAAGGTAATGTAATAATCTCTTAATACATTAAAATTAAAAGAATTTTATTCCCCCGCTGTATATAAATTACTTAAAAAATATACTCTGGGGTTGGAAAAAATTATGAAATCTTTCTATACTAATTCTATGCAATCAGATTTTCTTTTCACAGCAAATGTTTTGGAATATTTTACATGGTAAATCTGTAGGAACAATTTGAAAAATCATGGTTGAAATTTTTAGAAATAATGTCTTATTTCACCCATGTAAAGTTCAGATCGATCAAAATAAGGAAAACAAGTTAATAACTTCTTTTTTATCTTTAATACCAGAAATTTTGAAATATTTCTTTGGCATTGCAATATTTATATAAGAATACTTTTTCAACTATAGTAGTACAGGGTGTTCCAAGATTCTCTTTACAACTTCAAAAATTCATAACTTCGAAAATAAACAAGACATTTATATTCTGTCTTTTGCATGTATTACTGCAACTAATAAAGTTTCGTTTAGTACACTTCAACATGCGCACCATTGGTGGCCCTAAGCACTTCCAGTCTGTAATCAATTTCAAGCCAGGTGATGTAAAGATAATTTTGGAACACCCTGTATTATAAAAGGGGAAAAAAAGGTTTACGCTCATTTTGGTCAATGTAAGTTTTGCATGTCCAAAGCTCTCAACCTTGTTAAGGTCTTTCATGGTCTAAAAGAATGATTCAAGCTTCAAGCATGAGTTTTCAAATTGTGCCAACAGTTATGCCATATAGAATCGTCCAATACATTTGCGGCTTAAAGAAAGATTGTTTTTATTGAGTTAAGGCCTGTTTATACTATCCAAGTTCTTGTATCAAGATTAAATAAAATTGATGGAAGCTTGTTTTGGTTGAAGCTTAGATCGTCTAAACGATTATCCAGGTTCTTTGTCCAAGCCCTTGAATGATAGTAGGGCATGTTTTACTTTTCATATAAGTTTTTCCTCCTTTAGCCAACGAGCTTCTAAAGTTCTGAGACATCAACAAGTAGGCATCTGATTATATCATTTTGTTGTCCGCTTTACTATATTTTAATCTAAATAAATGATTATGTTCCAAGAATTCGACTTCTTCCACAACCATATGTCACACCCGTTTATGGGGAGGACCCATTCATACATCCATTCATTCATCCACAGATCGTAATTTTGACCTGAATCAGAGAACAATCGATCTCCAATCCAGTACCCCCAGAGGTATTGATTTGTTATGGCAACATGGAGGACTTTGCGACTCGACAGATTTAACGTGCATCAGTCACCATTCACTACACGGGGAGTCTTCGGCAGGCGGGGTTCGAACCCACGATCTCTCGGACATGGGCCCAGCGCCCTATCGACCGGGCTATCCCGGTCCTATTTTAAGCTTTGGTATTACTTTTTCAGTTACACCCATTTTTTCAAAGACGCATATCAAGTAATATTTTTTTAAAAGCGTATTTTGTACTATATATCTATTTTTCCTTAGGGAACTACAAGTTCTTAGACTTCGCTTTGATCTATGTTTATGTTTCTTATAAAAAGTTTAGTGATCTACAATTATGGAGAAAGCTACCAGAACAATATATTTATTAACTATTTGAAATAGATTTATTTATTTAAAAAAGCTCATTGTAAATGGGCTATCAAATTTCTGATTAGCAGTTTTTAAAGAACTGTCAAAACGAACTAAAAACTCAAATTTAACTACATTTTCTTGAATTTCATGAATCATATTAAAGTTTTCAATTCAAGTAATCGTGTTTATAATCTGCCGAAGTAATCAATTGTGGTATAATGAACCGAATTTAATTTTATTTACGTAGAATATGTTCGTAATAAATTAAAACATTTCCTAACAATATTTTTTTGCGTATTAAAATAATTTCTATTTAAATTACAAATCAGCTTGTTATTTCCATTTAAGTTATTAAAACTAGAGCACAAAACGAAAATAAACAATTTATACAACCTTTCTTAGCATTTCTTCCGCTCTTTCGAGATCAAAGCATCTAGCTGAAAAAATAAATACATAAATAAGTGTTTAAAGCTCTTTGAAAGAAAAAAAAGATAGTTTCTATACTCTGTTACAAGTTAAGATTTGTACACAATCACGCTGATTACACACGATTACAAAATTCGTTAATCTAAAGACAATTACTTGCAAAAAATAATTTTTCATAATTATTTATTATTTTTTATTCTTTCACTTCATTATAGTCGAAAAAATTTTGAATTGCAAGGTATACAAATTTTTACATCATCTTAAAGAATGTAATTTTACATCACAAAATACAAAATTGTGCGAAATATGTCGATGAGTTCATGAGAAATCGAATTTTAAGTTTCTGATTTTTTTAAAATTCAATTTCTCAGGAGCTATTCGACCAATTTCGCTCAAACTTTATAATTCTCCATGCAAAATTACATTTTTTAAAATGATGTGAAAGATTGTATGCCTTAAAAATTTTAAATCTTTCCGAATGTAATTTTAAAAAAGTAAAATAAATAAGTATTTACTAAAAGTTATTATTTTTTTTTTTGCATGGAATTTTCTTTCGATAAAGAAATATTATAATAGTGTGCAAAACTTTTTCAATTCGTTTACGGAGTAGGGGAGAGTGGGGTCAAATGTAACATTTTTCACTTAACTATTTTTAACTAACAAAAAATCCAATATATTATTAGTATTAATTGACAGACGAGTAAAGTAGACTATCCTCTACTAGAAAAAAAAATAAATACCTTATTTTAAATGTTATTATATTAGTTATTAACAATTTTTGACAGTCGTGCACTTGTTACAATTGTCCCCACTTACGGGGTCAATTGTAACAGTTCATAAATTCAACTAAAACATAGTTAATTATACATATTATCATAGTTGTGATATATTTTTTTATTGATCAAAATAGTAGTGATATTTTAGGAGTAAAAATAATAATGAGCAGAAACCTAAAGGGTTAAACTTTTAACTTTAAGGGGTTAAAAATTTTAACTTATGCTGTGAAAGGAGACAAATAAAATAATGCACATGCACCATAATATAAATGATATAGGAAACTATTGGTGGTTCTAAAAGAGTTAAGTAATGGTTTGTAAACATAAGATTATTTATTTTCAGTTGTTACAATCATCCCTTTACTAATTGTTAGAATCGTCCCTAAGACGCCATTTCAGCTTCATTTGTTAAAAACAATGCTAGTTAATTAACAAAACTAATCTTTTTTTTTAATATTATTAATATTAAGGTGTCCACTTACATATTCGGTAAATAATTTTTATTTGTTTAAACAAAATTACTTTGTTGCAATATAATATTCTAATACCAAAAAAAGTACTTACGTAGCGTGAAAATATCTTTTGTGATGTAACTCTTTCAAAAGTACATAAAAATGGTTGCCAGCAGGGGTGTACATGTGGATTTATTAAATACACCTTGTGCGCCACCTAGGAGCCAAATCTAGAGCCCGACACTCGAAATTTTTGCTCTGATCGTACCCTGTTACAATTGACCCCACTCTCCCCTACTGAAGATATAGCGAAATACGCAAAAGTAAAACTTTGGTCCTAATAGGAAGTGTCCAAAAAATAAGGTCCTAATAATAAGGTCCAAATAGTTTGTAGTTTGTCCCAATAGTACTCTTATAGTATAGTTTGTCCCAATAGTACTCTTATTTCCTAGATTGCGACTGCCCCCTATATTTTGAAAAAAATTTATGTTGATTCTGAGAAGGTACGTTTATGTGTTTGATCTCGTAACTTAAAATATAGTCTGTACTTATAAATAAGCATATTTGAGGTTACCTGCTTTATAATTTCTAAAACTCAATAGAGGGCGCTCTGCGCAGTAATGTAAAATCATTAGTTTTCTAATCAGTTTCCTCCATGACGCTGTACCATTATCATCATCCTTTTGTTATTAAATATATATTGTGTTAAAAGGCGTTTGTTATGATTGAAACCCCGAGATTTGAGATCATATCACCGTATTTAATATTGGCGCCCCTGAAACCCCGAGATCTGAGATCATATCACCGTACTTAATAAAGTCCTAGAACGTGAAGATCGTATCGTTATATCAAAACTTAATCAGTAAAATCCGGTTCTTTTTTTTCGCACATTGTACACTTGGTATAAAGAACTGACGAGGTTGTACTATCATTTCATATTGTGTACAAAACAAGCACTTTTCAGAGTGTTATTTTGTGCTAACTATTAGGTGAAAGTAATCGGTGAGTTCTGTAAATCAAAGCCAGTAAGAGCGCTCTGAATTTCTTCAACTTTCTAGCTGAGAACATTCACTTTTGGTGGGCTTTTTAAACAATCCCGTTTGTAGTTTCAATATGCTATAACTCTTTATAATATTCGAATCATAATTTTTCAGAAAGGTGGGAATCATTTCCGCAGCAGCATTCGAAACATCTTCCTAAAGGATTCCAATTAGATTTTCAATTTCTCAAAGCATATTTCATATGTAGGCTTTAATATGAACTTGTGGCTTAAAATGTGTACTCGCGTTGTCTTATTTATTCAAGGATTATTAAAATATATTTTTCAAGGGTCATCATAACTGAATACCTTGCATATGTATTTAATGCATATACGATTAAGAAAGTTCCCTTTTTAGAGACAATCATAGTAATTTCCCCTCCTTAGTACATTCTACACAGTAATGTCATAAATTTGAAACATACGTTTTAAGGCTCTGATTTTGAACATGTTTCTGAAAACATGTTTCAAGCATTTTTTCTAATGGGCGTTATTATTGTGAAACCCAGGTCTAACCTCAAGATTGGATAATCTTTCATATAAAGAAGACAAATATGTCAACAAAAAGTTACGCACCTTTCAACCATTTCTTATAATATGTATCATCATAGTGAAACTCAGGTCCAATATCAAGATCAGATACTCTTTCACGTAACTGGAACGAAAAAAAAAAACAAATACAAGTCTATCATCTTATTATAAATTAAGAAATTAGGAATATATATACACTACTTTACAATAATGGAAGAGACCCTTTCAGTTTTGGACATTTTTTTAAATTTCTTAAGAAATTATCCAATGAATATTTCAAAACTTTAGAGATGTCTAGATCACATGATTTCTCATACACTGTTAGAAATTTCACGGAAAAAAAAATTAAATAAAAATTTATTTGATTGTTATCTTACCATTTTTCAACAAAACAGTCATTTAGCCCTGATTAAGATGGTTTTCAAACTGTTAACTGAGAGAAAAACCGTTAATTTACTGTTTTCACCTAATATGGTTAAACAACCAAAACTGTATCGCACCAATTAAGCCCACCACATGAAGCTACGTACTTAGTTTCTCCCAGCTGGGTTCATATTATAGCCGAAAGGCTATCTCTTCAACAGATGAAGAATTTCCAGTGTATTGCACTCTCCAATTCATGTCTCTGCGCTGTTAGAATACGATATTCTCTTTCCCACTTAGAAGGAAGTCCCATAAAGCTGCTAAACTACTTCCAATGTCCAATCAGATTTCTTCTTCACTGTTTTTAAACCATGATTGTTGTAAATGGTTAAAAACAGCATAGTTATGCATTCGTGGTTCTTTAACCATGCTAGTTGCAAACGGTTTCAGAACCGTAAAGGTAAAAAAAGTTCATTACAGTTACCTTTACGGTTAATTGGAGGGACAAATTGCTGCAGGTAATTTTACCATAATTTTTAAATAAAAATTCCACCTGTGTACTTATCAGAAAATTTTACAAACTTAAGAGCTTTGAGGAACTGGCAATAAATTACGAACGAAAACCCGTATTTTTGCCAGTAAATAGCCCTTTGCCAGTAAATATAGCAATAAACTTATAGCTGGTATCAATTACTTTAGTTATTATTTGCAATAATTGCATACTATTTCATAAGCCTAGATTAAATATTTATGGAGGTGTGGATATTTTTATTAAAAAAATTTTTGCCATGCGTTTTTTTCCCTATAAAAATATTAAAAATATTAAAATATCAAAAATATTTTTAAAAAAATGAAACGAAATATTTGGAACAATTTTTAATTAATAACAAATTATTATTATGAAATCTGAAGAAAAAAAATCGTTAAAAATTCTGCAAGACATAAAAACTTTAAGTAGTTTTTTCATGCTACGCATGCGTGGAGAAAATCTAAAAGAATTCTTTCATAATTTTTAACTGAATCGTATTAAATAACTAAGGAGAAAAACCCGATTTGAATATCTAGAAAATTGAAAAAGTTTGTATCAATTTTCGGCGTAGTTTTCCCACCATTTATTTATTTATTATTTTTTTTAAAAGAAAGCTCGGAATGACAAAGGGTTTTCCACTAATATTATTTTGTACTCTTAAAAAGATTCATTAAGAAAGACACCAGCATTGTGGGGATCATCCTCCATAAAAGTATATTTTCTTTCCTAAAACCATAACATTCTGGTGCACAGTGCGTAAATAAAAAAAATTAAAAAAATTAAAAAAATAGATCATTCTGAAAAACTTTTGAGATTATGATAGGATTTTCACTTTCTAAGACGCAATCTTAATGGCTCGAACGGTAACCTCAAATATATGCTAATTAATAAGTGTAGACAATATTTTAAGTTACGCAGTCAGACACAAAAACGTACTTTCTCTGAATGAACATGCCATTTTTTTGATGGATTCGGATCTCTGAGCCCCAAAATGTAGGGGATATACGGAATATAGGAAATATAGAGTCAATAGTTTGGCCAGGAGAGGGCACCAAAGTTTTAACCCCTATATGTTGGTTGCACTTTTTGGGTCTTTCGCTACATCTGTAGAATTTTTTTAGCGAATTGAAAATTCTTGCACACAATTTTAAAATTCGTTTATCCAAAGATAATTTCATGCAAAAAATAACTTTTACAAATATTTATAATTTTTTATTAATTTATTCAATAATGCAAGAAAAAAATTTAAATTGCAAACGATAAAATTTTTGCATCATTTTGGTAAAATTTAGCATTTTGCCATGTGAAATTACATTCTTCAAAACAATATAAAAATTGTATACTTTGCAGTTCAAAAATGTTTTTTACCATTATTAAATTAAAAAATCTATATATATATATATTTCTCTTACACGGCAACAAAAAAAAGCCTCATTACAACTCCTCGAATGGCAACGCTAGAAAATCGGCCAATGATTGCCGCTAAAAATGTCACATGCCAAATCTAGCTGAGATGGCTCAACATATAGCGCTTTTCAAAACAGAAACTGAAATAACCAGAGAGAGCATAAGCTAGGCAGAAGTGAGTAGTCTTTGTCGATAGATCTCTATTTTAGTATTTTGTCGAAAGCGCTTTTTTTCACGAATTTATATATTACGAATTTATTTGACGATTTTTGATTTATATCACGAATTTATTTGTTTTACTAGAATTTATTTGTTTATGCAGGTTTTTCCATTGCAATTCACTTATTTCAATTTTTAATAGACTTAATTATAGCCAAAATTTTAACCTTTTTAAAGAGATATCAGTTTTAGAAATTTTATCTTAAGATTTTATACTATAGCACATTTCTAATAGGTTTAACGAATTACATGTCATTTATTTGAATTCAAATTTATTTTAATGACTTAGTATTTACTAAAAAGATGTAATTTTTTTTTAAAGTTGTTATATGGATTTGAATGATTGTTTTGAATTCTTAGAGTTTTGTGCATTTACAATGTTCCTAAGTTAGTAGCGAGCGAAGCGAGCTTGGTTTGCGAAGCAAACCATATAAGATTGCGTAGCAATTTTCGGGGGTTGGCTAGCGTCAGCGAGCAGGGGGCGCAGCCCATTAGTAATATATATTTGCTAAACGTTATTTTTCGCCTGGAATTATCTTTGGATAAACGAATTTGATAATTGTGTGAAAAAAATTTCAATTCGCTTAAGTAGTCCTCGATTTATAGCAAAATAGGCAAAAAGTAAAATTAATGTTAAGGGGTCCAAACATTAAAGCGCTCAACTGACCAAACTATTTTGACCATATTTCCCAGATTGCGCCTACCTCCTTTATTTTGAGGGTCAGAAATCCGAATTTAGTGGGAAAAAAGAATGTTTATTCCGAGAAAGTACATTTTTGTGTCTGATTCCGAAATTTAAAATATTATTTATATTTATTAATTAGCATAATTGAGGTTACCCCCTAAATCCATTGAGATTGTGTCCCAGAGCGTGAAAATCCGATCATTAGATCAAAAGTTATTCAACGTAGTCCTTTTTTTATGCCCATTGTACAGACGATTGTTGTGAGGTATTATCATTTATCTTTAAATTTTGTCTTATGATATAATATGACATTTGTGAAAAACCCCTTGTCATTTAGACTTTCTTTTAAATAGTACAAAAATTATTTAGAAAATTGCTAGAAATCTTTTTGCATATTCAAGATATTCAAGTTGGATTTTCTTCATTACTTACCAATTACAATTTACTAAAATTATGAAGAAAAATATTGTTATTATTTTTTTCGCCCTGGAAATGCCATATCTTGCACAAATGTTAACAAATTCTTTTACAAAGGTTGCTCCAGAAATTTCGTTTAATTTTGTGGAATATTTTTGAAGTTATAGCAAAAAAAGCATAAAACTAAAAAATTAGTTTTTAATGAAAATATTCATATCTCCACAAATTATTAAGCTAGGTTAAAGAAATTTTATGCAATTATTGCCAATAATAACCGAAATAATAGATACAAATTACAAGCTTACTACTATATTTTCAGGCAGAGGGTGTTTAAAAAAATTTGTTTTCTTTCGTAATTTATTGCTGGTCTCTCAAACTTTTGAAAGCTTCAAAACTTATTGATAAATATGAGAAATCGCGTGAACTAAGCATCTCTAAAGTTACAAAATAGTCTTCTAGGTACTTCTTGAGAAATTAAAAAATGCCAAAAACTAAAAGTGCCTTTTTCATTATTGTAGGGCAGTGTATCAAGTAATCAGCTTTTTCGAAATCATAATCAGTAAAAAGGTAAGGAAAATTTTGAACTTACCGCACCTCAAATTCACAATAATTAAAAAATAATTAAATTTATTGAATTGGTAACAAAATAAAATGAAATATTGTAACAACGAATTGTATGAAACTAAACTGTTTACTCAATAAGAAATAAATTGACCAGAAAATACAATTATTCTTAATTATGATCTTGAATTTACATTACATCCCCCCCTAATAAGATCTTACAACTGTTGCGTCTCTAAGCACTGACAATTATAATTGTCTATATAGATAAATTTCATAAATTATATGTAGCGTTATCTTTGGAAGCGGAATATGTCCGTTTGGAAAGTGGTATCAGTCAGAGCCTCTTAAGGATTAGAGTTTGAATAATTTTAAAACTAAAATATATCGAAAAAAGTTCCTAATAAGAGCACCAGGGGGTCGAGCGGTTTGTGTGCTTAACTGCGAAGCCAATGGCTGCGGATTCGAATCCCGCTCAAGACATGGATGTTTCTCTTTGTGTTGTCCTCTGTTGGGTGAATGTGGGTCACCCTATGAACGGGTATCTGTGGCAGTGTGGCGTGGGTAATGTTGTTCGCCTCCGTGACTTAAGACGCAAGATGCTCATCAGGCAACACAAAATGCGCAACATTTCCGGCATCTTCCGGCATCTAACTTCCGGCATCTTCGCCAAGAACGATAAGTTCAGTGCCTGCCGATGCTGTTGTTGTAGTTTATTTACGTCGCACTAGAGCTGCACAATGGGCTTTTGGCGGCGGTCTGGGAAACATCCCTGAGGATGATCCGAAGACATGCCATCACAATTTTGATCCTCTACGGAGAGGATGGCACTCCCACTTCGGTAGCCCAACGACCTGCACGGCCTGCCGTTTGAAAAAAAAGAAAAGGAAAAATGTTTTCAATAAGCAAGCGAAACGAGCTCGAATTGCAAAACAATCCAATAAGAAGCTTCATGGGATGATGAACGCAGCGATCAGGGAGTAAGGCCCCTGATCTTATTTAATAATCAAAAAACATCTCTTGTATACCACATTGGAGCAGCACTCAAATAATACGACCATTTTTGTAATGTTTTGCAATTTTAATGTAGGAAAAAGTGAAGTAATATACATACTTTAACGAAAAAAATGTTGAATATTTTTAATTATATTACAGAACTAATAACTGTAATAAAGAAAAAAACTCTTATTCGAGAACAGTTGAATTTTAATGAACACTTATTAATAACTGACTATTTGACGTAATATTTCGCGAAAAGGGCTTTAAAGAGAAAAAAAAATTAATCTAAGGACAACATTAATCGAAGAAATATATCTCGATTAAAAATTATTTTGTAGTTCGTTCAGATTTCCTTTCATTTTCTTTCTTTATTATTATATTTCATTTTTTTTTTTCTAAAATAAACTTCCACGCATCTCATTCTTCCCACTGAGAGAAAATTAAAAACCTTTGGACTATGCTTTTAATAGCCAGAATAATAAATAAATAATTATCGTATTTATTACCTTGTCAATTAACTCTTTTTCATTTACTACTAATCCATTGATATCCATGATTCAGTTTTGTTCTTTTTATGTATACGAATTCTCCGGGAGAAACTTGTATTTAAATATCTGTCGCTGTAAAAGAAAATAGAAATAACAATTTTTTTTCAATAAGTTATCTATTACATACTTCTGAGTTTAAAAAGTGATACAGAATCATGTGTTTATACTTATTGTTAATATTTGTTAAGTTTATAAAAGTAATCTACTCATAGCTTTGATTCCATTCAAAATAAAACTCAAAAATAAATCTCTTTTTCAGGTGAATATCAGTATCTCACTTATACAAGAATATTCTGACTAAAATCTGGATTCAAAGCATCTTAAATTAGACTAATAAAGAGTAATTTTTTATTTTCTTTAAGGAAAAAAACATAATTTGGAAACAACGGAAAACGCAATTTTCCGATTTCCATACGTTATTAAAAATGTTATTTTACTCAAAATAATTCTATAGATCTTGTAAAAATTTTAAATTTTTTCAAACTAAAGCCTATTGTTATTTCGAATTAAAAGTTTAATAATTTCCGGCAGATAGAAAACAATTTATTAAATTAAAGGCGAAATAGAGATCAAAGCTTTACCCCGGGGGTTAAGCTTTGATCCCTATTTCCCTATTTTTCTATTGATCCCTATTTTTTAAGCTCAAGAAAAAGAGGAAGATCTCAGCAAAAGAAAAAGAAGATTCAAAAAGGTAGGCTTGGTGGTGATTCATGACAACACCAGAAGGCATCAAAGAATTTAGTGAAATCTTAAAATTAACAATAGTAGTTACTCAGAAAATAGAATTTAGGAGTTTGAGTGTTTCAACATAATAGGCTAGGCATCAATTTGAAAAAAAAAAAAAAAAAGCATTGAAAAAAGGTAACAAATATATTGTGATGATGAAAAGTACCAGAATTTGTCCAAAGTCCATGAAAACAGATACAATTTCAAAAAGAAGAGTTACGGCGAGGCAGCCGTAAAGAAAAATTCAAAGACAAGAGTAAACTCAAAACATGAATAGTTAGAAAATTTGACAAAATTTGAACAATAAATTAATCAGAAATTCGAAAATCATTTCTGAAGAACACAAGTACAGTATTTGCGAAGGTTAAAAGAAGGCGAAATAGGGATAAAAAATCTAAATAAAAATCTACCTTATTAGATTCTTTGCTATATAATAATACCTTTATTATCTTCTTTCTGGTCACTATTGAATGGTCAACGTTAAATGACGTACTATAGTTCGCGGACGGCGTATTTCACTCAAAAAAACAGTTTAAATTAGTCCGTATTCTAGGTGAAATGAAACGGAACAAAAGAGAGAAAATTGGACTGAAGCACAATGTGTCATAATAAGAAGCGATTTTGCATGACTGTAGAATTAATTTTAGGAGAAAAACAGCCGTTAATTCACGATTTCGTGACAAAGGAAAACAACTTTTAAGTTTAGGAAAGATTATGATAGTGGCGATATATTGATTTGAAAGATAGTAAAGTCAGCTGTTCAAATTAAATAAACTCCGCACAGGTTTTCCCGTTTAGTACACTTTATATGACAGAAAGAGAGAGAGCAAAAAAAGAGCATATTTTTCCTTGAGCAAATAACCCTTTTTGGAATCCACCAAAGATGCCAAGATAACTCCTGTTAGGAATTGAGGCATTTTTTCCCTGCTCACTAAATTTTGATAGTCTTTTCAAATCACAACCGGGGAACACATGAAAGGCTACGATTAAAGTTTGTCCAAAGTAAGAACTCCCCTAGCCATTCTTCTGGACCAGTGACGGTGACTATGGTAAAGAGGCTTAACTATTTCAAGTAGGGATGTGGGGTCATTGTTCAGGACAGGTTTTGGCTCGGGTCGGAGAGAAAAAGGGAATTTTTTTCTTTGGTCTGTGTTAGCTCTAGAGTGAAGAGAAGCCATAGTTTGTCTAAGCTAAGAACTCCTCCCACCACAAAGTCTGATGCCGTCTGGTGCTATGGAAACAAGATGACGCATTTTAGGGAGGGTAGCTTTATTCTAGGACTAACACATTAGATCGAAGAAAGAGAATCCAATTCTCTCGTCGACCCGAGCGGAAATCACTCCAAAACAGTGACCCCGCACTGCTACTTGAAATAGTCATACCTCGTTACCACAGTCACCGCCACAGGTCCAGACGAATGTCGAGAGGAGTTCTTATTTTAGACAAACTATACCCTCCCTGAAATGTACTATTCTTGTTTCCATAGCAGCAGACGGCCTCAGACTTTGTAGAGAGAGGACAAACTGTAGACAAACTATACATATAATGTGGCTTTGAGGAGAACTCCTCCAGACTGAAAGTCTAAGGCTGTCTGCTGCTATGGTAACAAGCGAGACCACATTTCTAAAGGGGGTGAAATGGACGAAAGAAGGTGTCGATTGGTTTACTCACTACGACCTACACTAAGATTAAGGCAAAACTATTCACCCTACACTACGAAGTGACCTTTCCTTGTAACCATAGTACCCGCCACGACGCGAGACGAGTGTCTGAAGGAGTTCTCATGAAAGCCGCATTATACATATCCTACCGTGAAAGTAAGCATAAGCAAACAAGGTAGAAAACAATCAGTGCTTGCGCTTTCTTTCTCGCTAATCAGTTGGTGTGGTGGGTTAAGTATTCGTGTAGCACAGTTAGGATTTAACATCTCGTGCTAAATGCTGGGTGTCTGATCAAATCGTTTTTCGGAATCCACTTTATCTATATAGAGCCGACAAAGTTTTACCATTGATTGAGTGGTTGGAGAATGTGGTGAGGAGGTCTGGTAATTTTTACGACCATCTGCCCTCTAAATTTTAATTGCGATATTGTAGTGTGAGCAAAGATCGTTATTTTCTTCGGACCATCAATAAGGATGAATCCCACTGTTAAAAATGTCATATTAGTGTAGCTATGTCATATTGGTGTTGTAAACATCATATTAGTGTGAGCATAGATCGTTATTTTCTTTGGACCATCATTAAGGATGAATCCCACTGTTAAAAATGTCATATTAGTGCAGCTCTGGTGAGAAAGTGTATTAGTGTAACTCTAGAGTAAACGACTAAAGGCCTGGTTTCTTAGGACAGGACGCCGTCAGCTGGAAATCAGCGCTAACCTCTGATTGGTTCATTTGTGAGTTTGATAGTATACGTCATCGAACGCTCATCTTGAACTACAATTGCCGTCCAACTCAACTGCAGTTCGATTACAACGTGACGTTAATCAAAGAAGCAATGGCGGACAACATCCAACAGCACATTGAAATCAGCCAAGATTTTGATTTTGACATTAAACATAGCACTCTTCATTTAGCACAGCTATAATGTGTTTTTTCTTGGACAAAGTCATTATTTGTTCTCTAAAACACTGGTCGACAATAACAAACTCAAAACAAATTCAAAATAAATATTTGTTTACGTTATTAACGCATGCGCAATGAGAGATAATGTCTGCGTTGGACCGACTGCTCACGCTGAGCTAACAAAAAAGTATTTTTTAGCGTCAGCTCTACGTCAACTTTCCGCTGACTCCCAGATAAGGCGCTAGTTCTAAAAAAGCAGGCCTTGAGCTAACAAACCAATATTTTGTTGGCGTCAGCGGGACGTTGACGCTTGTCCTAAGAAACCAGACCTTAAGTGAATCATTCACTCTTAATCCGAATATTTCATACCTTGTTCTCGCCGAATTTTCTCATAAAAGAATAAGAGGAAATTAAAGTTAGCGAAATACTTTCAGGTTGTGAAACTATTTCGGATTTTGATTTTTTTGTTTAAATCACACTAAAACTACTATTGGGTTATGCTATATAGAGCTATAGGCAGGGACTCAGATGTGACCTCCCTGCAAGAACTATAAATGATCTCTATCCAAAGGCGCCGGCAGAATAATATAAAAGGGGGTGCAACCCTCTTACAAACTACCCTCCCCTTCCCCCGAAAAAAATTTAAATATTCTGCTATTACTTTTTGTTTTGTTATTACATATACTTTCATCTGTTCATTTTATCAAGATACATTTCTTCATTGTTATTAAGATATTTAAAAAAAAGTACTAATTTCTTGTACTTGCAAATTTTGCCCAGAGGAGATCGCACTGGCATAGCTACTGACTTTGAAACACAATTAACTACAAACAGTAGTTTCGTATACTAACGTGTTTGTGCCCGCTTAACATTGGTATTTATTGTGTTGATGAAGTTTTACAGTTGCGAGAAGTCAGTTTGTGTTAAACACCTTTGTTAAACTGAATAACTATTAGAAAATATAATATTATTTACATTTTATTAAATGAAATTTAAAAATATAGCTTAGATATCTGCCAAGTTTGTGAATGCTCAGTGTGCATAAGAAAAGAATCAAAGATGACTCAGATTTCATTGAAAAAGTTATAAACAGATTTGGACAGCAAACAGGACGATTACAATTCTTGTTTGATTAAACAATTTTTTAATTGTTATGTATCAATAATTACTTAATTATTTGTTTTTCCATGAAAATATGTTTAATATAAAAATTTTAGAACAAAATTTTTCTGTATCTCTTTAATTGTTTAAAAAAAAAGCCGGGGGGGGGTGCAAGTGCACCCCCTTGCACCCCGCTGCCGGCGCCCTTGTCTCTATCTTAGACTTTACATTTTTAAATTATAATCTGAGACAAGAGCACTATGAAGAGTGAATCAGGAATTTATAATCATTCGTTTTATTTTAATTTATAGATTTTAATTTAAATTATTTTAATATGAATTAATAATCGCGATGTAAAGGTGGAATTTAGACAAAGTACTAAATTGGAGCATTGTATACACTTACTTAATAACAACATTGAAATGATATTTATCTTAATAACACAAGGAAATAACTCACTATTTTACAATAATTATATTCTAAGTTTAGTTAAGGGCTATCTTTATTTATAAAGTGAATTAAAAAATATCTTATAAAATACAAAAATATTTTTATTGAAATTCATATAGTAGGGAGCACAACTTTTTTGAATGAAGGACTACGAGCCGAAGTATTTAGTTAAGTTGACGACAATTATGATAATTTTAATGTAAAATTTACTGTTTAATTAGACACAGTTCTTTTCATCAGTCAATTAGTGATGTATTTGTAATAAATTAAATTCTTTTAAATCATGATTTTTTTTTTATTATCTTAATTCTTTTAATTAATTCTTTATTTTTTCTTTTTATCAGTTAACTTGGTAATATATTTGTATAAAATTAAATTTTTTTAAACATTAACTGAAGAAAACCAAACTAACACTTTTCAAAATAAAAATATTTCTTTTTATAACAAATTAAAAAATAGAAAAGATTAATCAAAAAATTTAACGATGGGGAAAAAGTGATGTTTTTTTTTTATCACATCATGTAACACAAAAGTGTATTTTTAAAAAAAATAATGGTTTTGATTAAAGGTAGAAAATGAAAAAAAATATAAAAAAACATAAATTTTTTATTAAGCAATGCATTATACCTCAAAATAGGATCCAACATTCAGTTGGGATGAGGTTCAATATATTTTTAACCTTAGGTCATTGATATTTAGTGAATTATAACAGTTTTTATGAACGTTAATTCTTATAACGTTTTTTTAATTACTTTTTTAAGCTACCAAAAATTAGAAACAAAGCTAAAAAAAAAAGATTAACAGTTAAAAACTAACAGTCGAATTTCGAGTTTAGTATATTGCTGTATTACAGAGGAAAAAAAAAAAAGAACGTGAAAATAAATAATGGCAACTGCAAAAGAAAAAAGATTGAAGACCGAAAAATAAGATCGATCTACTATAAAATCAGCAGAAATACAGCACGTCAAAATTAATGATTAAAATGCCTGGTTCGAAAATCGCAAGTCGTTTTGATACCTGATTAAAAATATCAGGGCTTTTGAAACAGTGTGGAAAAACCTAGAAAAATGACGAAAAAAATCTCTTAGATTTACTATGAAATTGGTTCAAATAAAGCGAATATTTAAATGCACAATTCGAGTGTCGTATTAATATACAGGGTGTTTATAAAGTCCCAGACCCATTTCGATGTTTAATAACTCACAAAATAATAAAGATAGATTAAAATTAATAACATAAATGGTTATATAGACTCAAAAAGTTTCATGACCCTTGTCAATGAACTTCCACGTGTGCCCCCTTCGTCACACGGAGAATATCAAGTCGATAGTCAATTTCACGCCAGAAAGCGGCAATCATATCGGCATCCACAGAGGCTATTAAGGTTGTAATCCTGGCTTTTAGGTCATCAATGTTCGACACGATATTCCTGTAAACATTGTCCTTTATAAATCCCCAAAGAAAAAAGTCCAGCGGCGTAAAATCAGGCGATCTGGGTGGCCAAGGAATTGGACCTCCTCGCCCAATCCATCATCCTGGAAAATGGTCATTCAAAGAACTACGAACGATGATACCCCAATGAGGTGGTGCACCATCTTGTTGCAAAAAGACATGTGGCTGAAGCTCTTCTAGTTGTGGAAATACGAAGTTTTCCAACATGTCTAAGTATAAGACTGATGAGACAGGAAGATGGATTGGATGAGGAGGTTCAATTCCTTGGCCGCCCAGATCACCTGATATAATGCCGCTGGACTTTTTTTCTTTGGGGATTTATAAAGGACAATGTTTACAGGAAGATCGTGTCGAACATTGATGACCTAAAAGCCAGAATTACAACCGCAATAGCCTCTGTGGATGTCGACATGCTTGCCGCTACCTGGCGTAAAATTGACTATCGACTTCATATTCTCCGTGCGACGAATGGGCAGTGCCGTAACTTCACCCTTCGGGGCCCTGGGGCTCAAATTTTTGCCGGGGCCCTTTCTAAAACTTTGTGTACTCCATCTCTAATCGTCATTTTAGCTATTTATGTATCATGTTGATAAATATATTTACGAAAATAACCCACTTGTTCACATAGAAATGGGATTACAAAATATTGCAAGTTGTAAATTTAACACTAGAATGTAAAATGTTATATTTAAAAAAATTAATTTTTAATTACAAAACACAAATAAGTGTTTAAAAATTAATTTTTAAACACTTATTTTAAACACTTAATTTTTAAACATTGTGTTTTGTAACAAAAAAATTAATTTTTAATTACAAAACACAAATAAGTGTTTAAGACTTCAAGACATCTAAAAATAATTAAAAAACGCATACTAAATACAGATTTTAAATGTATTTAATGGTTCTAGTTTGATAGATAGATTTATACACTTAAGTTTGTTGAGAAAGATTATAATACATCAGTTTGCATTAAAATAAATGTCTAGAATAAAGATTTCATATTTAAAATTTTAGATTATTTTCAGTTTTTGAAAAATATTTAAAGTAAATTGTAAAATAGATTTCATAGTAAAAATTTTTTTTAAAAAAGGTGAAAGGAAATTTTTTTTTATGTAAAATAAAAAAAAAAGTCATAAAATTAATATTTATAATTATTAGTACAAAATATATATCCATCCATAATTTGAAACACAGTCCACTAAATTTGCTAATCTATTATTAATTAATAAAAATTAAATAATAAATTATAACAATTTTAAAATTGCTAAATAAGCATAAATCTTTCTAAAATCAGAAATAAAAAATTTCAAAACTTAAAATTAATTTCTCCTGGCCTTTGTTGCCTCAAATTCATCAATTATATCGCTGAAATCAATATTTCGTGCTCTTTCGTTTTCAATAGACAGTAGAGCAAGTCCATTCAATCGATCCTGTCTCATCGAACTTTCAAATAATTTTTTATAAGTTTCAATTTTGAGAAAGTATAACAACAAGTATAATCTCTACACTCTGTCACACATACATCCTTAATCCATTATAGTGATTTTTGTTAGTAACTGACAATTTTTAATGTTTTTTCTTTTCTTATTTCAAATTTTATTGTCGTAATCTAAATGTAAATACTCAAAATCATTAACTTCTCTGTTAATTTCTTAATTCAGTGAGATTTTCACACAAAAATTTCTTTCTATTTTAGTTCAAATGGGCGAACAATTAATAATCTCATACACATTTTATAGATAAGCAATTACATTTAAAAGAGATGTTTAACAACTATTTATATTTTAGACTTTCCTTTCCTCCTAAACCAGTCGTTTATCATCATATAGGTCAATCATTTTAGATATAAAATAAAGTTTCAGAACTTCCAAGTGTAAAAGTCATTTTTTTTCAAGTGTTACATTAGAATACTAGGAATAAGCGTAACAAGAAATTTTTATGATATAGTATAGTATAGTTACGTTAGAATTTTCTTTCAAATGTTAAAGGGTAGGATATATTAATTTTAAGACATTAATAAAATGAGGAAAAGAAAGAAGAAACAAAATATCTCGATTTGACCAAGATTTCTTACATTTTGAGAAACGAACAAACTGTGTTTTTAGAAAAATATTCT